>NW_022718789.1:0-816 GCF_011630105.1 Anneissia japonica
GTATTGTTTCAGAATTTCCCAATATGTTTAGACACCTATAGGCCCTATTATTAAGAGTCCCGGATGAGAATGTATGACGATGAGTCATGCGCCGGGAGGAAGTGGGAGCAATGGTGGCTCCAGAAATATATATATATAAATTTTAAAAGGTAAATGGGAAAACCCATAAAACAGCAAACGGCCACATAATGCAAACTATTTAAAATTAAAACGGAACAATAGAGAAAATCCGATCAGAATGACAAAATAAACTAAGCATCCACTGGAAGGAATCCCAATATCTGCAGACGGATCCGTTTCGGCCTTCCAGGCCTCATCAGTGCAGCTAGGGTATAGACCCAAACGAAACGTTCGACCAGCTTAGGTACGGCCCAAACTAGTCCCACGACCACTAATGATTACAGAGCCAAACCAAGGCAATACATATACACAGCCCAGGTGTGAATGCAAATAGTGGAATACAAGCTATGCGGCTCGGTTCCAGTAGATACATAGAATATTTTGTCATTCTTAACGCGTCCTACGAAATTCTTACGAGACAGCACTAGTCCGTGAATTTGTGAACAAGATCGGAGATCTAAAGATGCAATCTCTACCGTGCATCAGTGGCGGCCCGCTGGATCTCAATAGAGATTCTTTAATAATATATAAATATATATGTGTGTATATGTGTATATGTATTGCCTTGGTTTGGCTCTGTAATCATTAGTGGTCGTGGGACTAGTTTGGGCCGTACCTAAGCTGGTCGAACGTTTCGTTTGGGTCTATACCCTAGCTGCATTGATGAGGCCTGGAAGGCCGAAACGGATCCGTCTG
>NW_022718790.1:0-795 GCF_011630105.1 Anneissia japonica
TAGCTTTCTTTGATGATTATATATATATATATGTATATGTATATATATATATTATATATATATATATATATAATATAAATCAAGATAGCCGTTAACACTGTTAAATTATATATAATAAATCATCAAGGAAATGTAAATACAGTGTTTAATAAAGGACAATAATACATCGCGTAGCATAGCTCTTAACGAATGTAGTCCTGCAAATAAATGAATAAAGAAATTGTGTAATAAAATGCCTCTGGCGGGTCTCGAACCTGCGACCTCTCGCTGTCAAGGCGTGCGTCATAACCATTAGACCACGGAGGCTTCATGGTTGAACAGATTCAAATACCACCAGATACACTCCATTACACAATAGGTACGGCTAGAAACAATATAGGTACATATAATATAAATCAAGATAGCCGTTAAATTATATATAATAAATCATCAAAGAAAGGTAAATACAGTGTTTAATAAAGGACAATAATACATCGCGTAGCAGAGCTCTCAACGAATGTAGTCCTGCAAATAAATGAATAAAGAAATTGTGTAATAAAATGCCTCTGGCGGGACTCGAACCTGCGACCTCTCGCTGTCAAGGCGAGCGTCATAACCATTAGACCACGGAGGCTTCAATTGAGAGCTATGCTCTATGCTCTCAATATATAATTTAACAGTGTTAACGGCTATCTTGATTTATATTATATGTACCTATATTGTTTCTAGCCGTACCTATTGTGTAATGGAGTGTATCTGAAAAACCGAAAGGTCCACTGATTAATCTCAGATAAGAAAGTATAATACATACTCCAA
>NW_022718791.1:0-858 GCF_011630105.1 Anneissia japonica
TATCGTCGTTGTACAAAATTGGGCAATTTTTCTGGATGTTATCGTTGGTCGCCAATGAACAATCAGTGTTTGTTCTTGTATTCTGTGAAATATTGGCCTGACAACTTTTTCCGATTTAAAAAAAATTTCGATTGAAAACAGCAAATATTTTGGCTTTACTAGGCGTTCTTGACAACTCCACGGGCTCATACGTGCAATTTTACGCGTTGGTTATACATGCGCTAGGCCTAGATTGAGGCCTAGAATTTATTGGGGTTTTGGATAGGCTTTGCTGCATTGATGTTGTTCAATGTTAAAATTATAATTGTATAATATATATATTATTTTTATTCAGCTAATAATATATAATAAATACAGGCTTGCATTAAATAACATTTTATATTTTGATGGCAATAATTATGATGGCTCTAAAATAAAGAAAATTTAAAATATAAATAAATGTAAACAATGATCCAATATTCATCTGTGAAAATAGCCAGTATCATTTACAATCATCATTCTTCTTACACTTCAGTTTACAAATAGACACAAACATTATGTTCTACATGTTATATTTTTAATGAACAAAATAAACCTTTAAAAATACAAGAATCCAAATTAAACCGAAAGGTCCACTGATTAATCTCGGATACAGATAGAATAACACATACTCAAAGTTTAGGGATTAAATACTTTGATATTAATTATGTCATCATCAGGAATCCAAATTAAAGGTATGCAATCAGCTTAATACTGACAGTTATTTTTGTACAAATTGCTATTGCACTTTATAAGTAGAAAATTCAATATATTTACACTATATTATAGTACTGCACAACAAAATGTGTTATTGCGCTTTGTGTTAATATGTGCAGTAAT
>NW_022718792.1:0-1569 GCF_011630105.1 Anneissia japonica
CCAACCATGATGACTATAGATAGGCCTATTTAATTATGCACCACTTTCAGTATACATGTACCATTTACTATAAAACACATCCATCAATATATAATATGGTGTATTCACATCTCCATGATGGGCTGAGTATTAAAGTAGAAAAAAATATGTATTTCCAGCCAATTGTGACTCCTAAAAAATAGAAATATTATATTAGATTTAAAAAAAAAAAAATTTGTATACTGAAAATAAAATCAAATTAGACAAAAGTAACTGGCCAAAATTGTATCATGATGTTGATTAATAATTGAAGTTGTATACTTTATCTAATTACATAAATAGCCTGGCCTTTTTTTAACTATAGGCCTATACATAGGCATATTAATAATATACAATAATAATAATTCCCTGTTGCTTTTTTAATGCAGACATTTGTCTTCCATACAGCCACTTTTAACAGATTTTTTATTATAAAAACATAAGCTTGGTTTTCCTAGCTTGCCTCCTCCAAGAAGAACTGTCAGTATAGTACAGTACTGTAGTTTATGCACTCACGGCCTAGTATAGGCCTTGAGTGCAACCACTCACACCACAGCCACACAGCCACACAGCCCGCGGCAGTGCATCGAACACCGCCTTGCATTAGCAGAACACGTGAAATTATGATCCTTCTTTAAACGTTTGTCGTGGAAAACTGAAATAGGAAGACCAATTTTTATATCAAAATAAACACTTACTTTTTCGACTTGTGGTATGTATATTGAAAATCGAAGTATGGGATGGAAATGCTACTAATTAGAAATTTGTAAACAAATAGCAGTCAAAATTGTAATGATTCGACGGCTGTCACACAACCTTGGCAAAAACGTTGGAACACGCAACTCGTACAAAAAATAATCAGAAAATTCAATCATGTAAAGGATTCTTAGCTATATTAGGAACTGATTTTACCATATTTGGGTACCTTCCGCTTTTTCAATGTTTATTTAACAGCTATGAGATAGCATACACTTTATGCTAATGAAAACGTGAGAAACTTAAAAGCCGTATAGAATCAATGACGTCACGCCTTGTTACAAATTTTGCAATAACCGTCAAAATCTCCAACACGGCTCTCTGACTGGAAAGCTCATGTTTTATGTTCGTAAACGACCACATTGCAGCAGTCTGTCAGTGAAGAAATGATTACACCGTGCCCAAATCCGAAATCGTATTAATAATTATACAGTTTTTGTAGAGAAATATAAAATAAATATTTTGAAACTACTGTATTATTGCTGTCTCTTATACACATCTAGATGTGTATAAGAGACAGCCNAACATTCGGTGACGACGAGAGAAGCACATGTTCTGCCTTTGTAAATAGACCGCATTACAGCAGTCAGTGAAGAAATTATTACACTGTGCCCGATCGGAGTTTTGAAGAGAAAGATAAAATAATTATTTAGAAACTATTATAGTCTACATATTAATTAATATTAGGTAACATTTGCAGAGAATAAACCATTTAGTGACGGCGTACGTGTTCGATCCTGTTCGTAAATAAAAATTACATTCAATTGAACCTGACTGAACTCAATATGGAACTTT
>NW_022718793.1:0-706 GCF_011630105.1 Anneissia japonica
TGTACGGCGGCTAGGCTAGTACCGGTACAGCTACTGTAGGTAGGCTAGGCCAGGCCTCTTCATTCGAGCCTTCATCTACCACTACTACTAAGCCTAGGAGGAGGCTGCGTGTCTGCTGCTAGAGTAGTAAACTAACTAAATAATAAAACAAAACCAACTCTTACCACTTGATAGTGAATACAGTACTGCTAAAATTCTTCCAAGGAGTATGTTTATAATTGCCTAACATCATGAAAGTCCAGAGAAAAATTCAAAATACTACCGCTTCCGTTGGCTCTACATGAAGTGACAATTCAAATCAGCTGATGGTCACTTGATGAAGTGACCAATCAGATTTGTGCAATTCGACACTAACATTAATTGGTTGGTAGGTGGGCTATCACAGTAAACAGGTTAGGCTGTCGATAACATTTTGCTGTCAACCCTAAAGCATTGTTGTTAAGTTAATAGGTGAGGGATAAGTTTAGGGGACTACAGACCCGCTCCCCCCCCCCTAAAGTTCCCATAAGGCTACCAATGTATTAGCGGTTCCAGAAATTTTTCATAGAGTTTGAATAGATTTTATATATACATTCTATACATATTTTTTTTTATAGATATAATTTTCAAAATAATTTTTAATATTTCATTTACAGATAATAATTTATTTTATATATACTTTCTATAGGGAAACAATTTTACAAATTATAAACGTTTCCATAGAGAT
>NW_022718794.1:0-741 GCF_011630105.1 Anneissia japonica
CAGCTAAAGTGGAATACAAATTCAAAAATTCTAGCTAGCAAAGCATCCAAGAGGCTATACTTTTTTAAGAAAACTAAAAGAATTTAAAGTAGACAACAAAATAATGGTGCTTTTTTATCAGGCTATGATTCAAAGTGTTCTGTGTTTTAACATGTTATGTTTCTTCGGTAATCTAACCATTGATGAAAAGAAAAAGATTGACAGAGCAAGAAAAATAGCACAGCGTATTATTAAATGCAACATTACACCATTGTCTGAAATATATGAAAAACGTGTTGCTCTTAAGATAAACAAAATTATGAATGACCCTACACACCCCCTTCACAGTTGCTATAGTTTTAATAGATCAGGTACAAGACTTTGCCCTCCTCGTACACTGCGTTGTCGCTACAGAAACTCATTTGTGCCAAATTCCATCCATATTTTTAATGTCGGTGTTAAAAGATAAATCGAAGTTTTATTTTTTAATCAATTTTAAAATTTTTTAA
Source organism: Anneissia japonica (assembly GCF_011630105.1). Classification (NCBI taxonomy): domain Eukaryota; kingdom Metazoa; phylum Echinodermata; class Crinoidea; order Comatulida; family Comatulidae; genus Anneissia; species Anneissia japonica. The sequence goes on from NW_022718794.1 coordinate 489, forward strand.
CTTTTTAACTTTTTAAAAATTTATTGTTTTAGACCAGTTTTTTGGTATGTTGCCTTGTATTTTTTATTGTTACTGTGTGTTCATATACGTTTCTTTTTAATTATTGTAATTTTTGAAATGCTGTACAGCCAAAATTTCTTTGTATGTATTTAATATGAAGACAAATAAAATTTCTTGAATCTTGAATCTCATAAACCGAAAGGTCCACTGATTAATCTCAGATAAGAAAGTATAATACATACTCCAAGTATTG
>NW_022718795.1:0-3186 GCF_011630105.1 Anneissia japonica
TTTTTTTTTTTTTTTTGATTTTTTTTAAAAATAATAAACTCAAGTATGCAGAAGGTAGTACCGTACTACAATAGAACCCCTATTAAGGGGACACCTTCAGGACCAGAAAAGTGTTCCCTTAAAAAGTGTGTCCCTTAAATATGGGTACCCCTATTCAGGGGACGATATCCAAAAACATTAAATTGTCCACTTAATAGAAGTTTTTAGTGGCATATTTTCGTACAATGATGACATAAACATTCGTACAATGATGACATGTCCTGTATAACTAGGCATATAGGCCTATCAATATCCATTCTATCTAAAAATTGATTGATACTTTACTTGATAGCAGATAGTTAGGCCCTCTTGTCCGGTGGAAGGGCCCTCAACTTCTCTTTAAAGATAATTACTCTTGGTGCAGAAACAACTTCTTCTGGAAGTTGGTTCCATTGGTCTATAACTATGTTACTCTGTTCACATCTTCTCTTTTATACCTTTTTTAGAATGACCCCAGGCCTTTTTTGGGGGAACTTCTGAAAAGAGCCGTACACTTGTAATAATGTGTTAAATGCTTATAGGTCTCGATTAAATCGGTCTCTTTTCTTCTTTCTACCAAGGAACGAATCAGAAGGACAGGATTTTAAGAAATGTTTCTACACTCTCTCTAAACAGTTAATATCTTGTTTTTATATTGGATTCCAGATGACTGAACCATACTTCAAAATATGTGCGAACAATCGACTTATAAAAAATAGTAATTTTTTCTTCATTAAAATGGGAAAAGCATCGTTTTATCATCCTGTTTGATTTTAACTTTATTACTCAAAAGGTGTCAGAATATAAATTTTATTTATATTTTTCTTTTTTTGTGACCGCTGTAGTTGTTTTGATAAAAAAATAAATGTTCCCTTGATAGGGGTTAAATTGTATTGATTTGACCATTTTGCACACTCAGAAAATAGCCATGCCCCTTAATAGAGGTTGGCTGTAGGCCTAGTGTTAAAAAATATATTTCCCCTCGTTTCACGGAAAAGTGTCCCTTTAGTAGGTGTGTCCCTTATATAGGAGTAGGGGTGTCCCAAAGGAGGAGTTGTACTGTGTCGTACTGTATAAATTGAAATAGACGAAGTGCAAATAAATAGTGAAGTACGCCCTCTATCAGCAAATATGACGTCACTGGGCTTGGCCAAAGGTCTGATTTTTCCCGCAGGAATTACCATCGACATAGTTCGAAGTTAATGGTGGGAGAAGAAATCGTAAAAGAGATTTTAGAAGTTTTTTGAATGTGATTTGATTGTTTATACTACCTGTTATATCGTCTGGTATCTCAAGCTACTTTGAATTGTCTTATGTTTAAATTAAATTGATTTGTTTTTATGTGGGTGTTTGTAATAATGTCGTCATTCTGAGTAAGGCCTTGGAAGGCGGAAGAAAGCAGGCGACAAGCCGTCATCGTAGGGAAGTTGGGCATCATTGTTTCCGGGCTACTGAATGTGATTTTGTCGATAGTTGACAGAAGCTCAGAAGAGGGACATATTAATTGCTGGCAGAATCCCTTCATCGCCCGAGGAAGTTATTAATTAGTGACAATTTGAACATATAAAAACAACGAAATGTCGACACGAAACAGAAAACACTTGAATGGGATGGTTGGACTAAAAGAAGTTAAAAGCAAGGTAGGCTAGGCCTAAACTTGAATGCATGAATCACCATTCAAAAGCATACCATGCATTATGAATCATCAGTCTGATTTAGCCTAGCTAGGCAACGTTAAGCCTAGGTTAGGTAGGCTTAGGCCTACTAGTGTATTCGATTAGTTGTATAATGTATACCTAGCTAGGACCTAGGCCTAGTTAGGTCTAGGCCTAGGCTTAGGTAGGCCTAGGCCTACTTTTTTAAGTGTATGGGATGGGGTATAAACTATATTGGCGCTAATAATATGGTTTTGCATCCAGTCCTAAAATCATTTACTAAATTATTTAACACTTACAATTATTCAATACTAGGCCTACTGTAGGCCTATTATATATTCTTTGATGATTTTACATTCCTACTATAATCCACTTATTATCCAACAATTATAGTTTCTAATTAAGTTAATTTTACCATTAATTAGGACAGTTCGTCGCTCACATCACAAACTAACACAATCAAAGTAGATTGTGTTAGTTCGTGAAATCACAGTAGCGCGTCAAAACGAGCGCGTATTGGTTGTCAAGCAATTTTGTATTCTTTACCACACAAAAAGTCCTTAACAACAACAGCGCGTATTTTGACGCGCTTTTTTGATTTCACGAACTAACACAATTGAATTTAATTGTGTTAGTTCGTGATGTAAGCGACGAGTTAATGTCTTCGCGGTGCACCATCGTACACTACTGGCTTGTAGTACATGTCACCAACTTTGCGGTGTGCCAGAATCGGCAAAATTATACTATGGTAGCCATACAGTAGATGTGCGCTGAGTTTAGGCACGCCTTGGCCTAACTAAGTGGAAATACAAATAGTATGAATGTCACTCAAAATGTTATTCTACTTTTTGCTTTTATTTTATCTTCAAGAAAAATACATTATACAAAAAGACGAACTACAAAACAATACAGTTTCCAGAAATCATAATGCAGCGAAATATTTGGCCACAAAAATTACAATTTGGCACAAATTATAACAAACCCTGGAAACCTGCAGTCGTCAACTGTCCTGTGTCTGTGGTACGGCGGAGTGGAGTTGATTGTGTTGAGCAATCGGGTGTTACTATCGATATACCACCTAATTATTGGTTAATTACCTTAATTAGAAACAGTAATTATGGAATAATAAGTGGCTTACAGGCCTACTATATGAAAGTCAAATCATCAAAGAACTTCAACATGTTAGTGTTGAATAATTGTAAGATTTAAATAATTTGGTAACAGTTTTCAGGGCTGGATGCGAAACCGTATTAGCGCCAAAGGATTTAGGCTAGGCCTACTGTAAGCTATGCCAGGGCTAGGCCTAGATTTGATCAGCTGTAACTTAACTTGTACCAAGCAAGTAAAGTTCAGTATGTGAGCCTAGGCCTACCTAATACAGTACCTGCTGCAGCCATAGCCTGGCCTATGCCCTGGGTGGAGGCTTTAGTAAAGTAAGATTAAGAGACTTGCCATAATTGGTTTCATTGGCTTGACCACATATTGAAAATTTGACAGCAATTGAAAATTTTAG
>NW_022718796.1:0-1474 GCF_011630105.1 Anneissia japonica
TGTTCCAGTAACACGGCCACATAATCCAACTCGGAGTCCTTATCCGCAACAGACACCATGTTTAAAGCGTAACGGTGAAGATTTCGATCGGCCATCGTTAGATCGGTGCAAAGCATCGCATCGAATTCGTCGTCGGTTACGTTTGTGGAACAGTGCCAACCGGCGAAGTCGACTTCTGCCATTCCTTTCGTTACAAATTTGTCAACGAGGTCGATGCACGACTCCGATATCTGTTGAAATTCTAAATGCAATTCTTCTAGTGGAGACATATAGACCAACTCTCGACCTTCTAGGGAGAGTGTCGATACCAGAAATTTAATTTGACGTTCGATCACACGCAGACCGCTCGCAGCCTTTACAAACCGTTCCAGTCTGACAGTCTCCATCGCGAATGGAAATCCGGTTAAACATTTGGCCTTTTATGCTCTAATACTCAAATCAAAATGAATCTATACAGGAGCGACATTTCGTGTAAGTGACGTCGCTCCGGTCACCACGAAGCTGGACCGACTCTTATCAAAATCTAAAAATCAACGTGTACCCGCTCCTCCTTCTTCGACCCTGGCATCGTCGTCTCCTCTCGACAGCCGACTACCCTCGATTCTTCGTCGGCGACAGTCTCTGATAATTCGGATTCGACGGGAACGTAGTGCCGACACGTCACCTTCGCATTTGGGTTATTCTTCTTCACCAACTTAAAGATCTCCCGTTCCCAAGATTCGTCCCTTCCGATTATCAGGTAATTGCTCGAAGGCGGATCCATCTATTCTCCCTGTCTGCTATCGTCAAAATCAAAAAACACCTTTACTTTCGAAGATATATACACGCCCAACGAGGCATTTGTCTTCACTCAGACACCATGTCTTCCAACGCTGAGGTCGGATCGGTTGCGGAAGCGAAAAGCCTGCATTGGTGTTTCACGTTAGACGACGCTAAATACCGGGAAGTGGAGTTTTTGGAATCGCTGATCACGGACGAGGTGGCCAGAGAAATTTTTCGCGTGCAGTACGTGAGGACGTCCTGGAAGATAGGGGAAGGCGGCACTCGTCAACATCGAGGATGGATATCGTTCGTGCGCGAAAAGAGTTTGCGTGATTGCAAGACCTTAATCGGGAGGGCGCACTTCGACATAACGAGAGGTTCCCTGTGGAAAACGGACTACCACTACGCAAGAGATGGCGACCCGACGATGGCGGGTGGACGCTTACCTCTTCGAAGAAGCAACCGGAAGAAAAAGAACAGTGAATGAGACGAAAGTGAATGAGACGAAATAAAAGAATTTAAAATAAAAATTAAATTTATGTCAGTTTTCTCTTATTTTATTTTAGTCAAAAATGCATCACAAACACTACAACCTTGTCGGCTGACAAGTTCCTTCCAAACCGCACCGTCTTAGATCTGCACGACGGTGTAGGGGACCTCGGTCGTGTACACGACGGTGTACGCGACGACGATCACCAAGAAGGGTGTACGC
>NW_022718796.1:1520-3834 GCF_011630105.1 Anneissia japonica
GACGTGACAGTGTACTCGACGTCCGTCGGAGATTCGCGTACGTGACAGTGTACTCGACGTCCTTCGGAGATCCGCGGACGCGTCCGTATACTCGACGTCAGTCTGAGATTTGCGGACGCGTCCGTGTACTCGACGTCCGTCGGAGATTCGCGGACTCGTCCGTGTACTCGACGACCGTCGGCTGTTCGCGGAGTCGTATGTGTACTCGACGTACGTCGTTAGGACGCGGACACAATTTCTTTCCAATATCCAAATTTTTTTTTTCGAAGTCTAATTAGAGACGTGCATTCGACATCAGTCGAGGTTCACGGACACTCGACGTCCGTCGTCGAGTCGTACACTCGTTGGTGTACTCGACGTCCGTGGGCGGGTCGCCGAGACGTTGGTGTTCTCGACGTCCTTCGTCGAGACGCGGACACATTTTTTCCGATTTTCAATTTTTCTGAATTTTTTCTAAATCCAGCTTTTGAAAATTTGTCTAAATCCAGAAATTTGAAAGTCCAGAAATGTCGAAATTTTTTTTCAAGTCTAGCTTTCAGAAATTTTTTTAAGTCCAGCTTTCAGAAATTTTTCTAAGTCCAGAGAGGACAAACCTGTGAACCGGACGGAGGACACGGTCACGAGTTGTGCGTACTCCATCGGTGTACCCGAGAGGTCGGTCTATATTCTTTGGCGGGTTGCGGATACGTCCGTGTACTCGACGTCCTTTGGAGAATCGCGGACAAGCCCGTATACTCCAAGTCCTTCGGTGAGTAGCGAACACCTCCGTGTACTCGACGTTCGTTGTTGATCGAGGACGCGAGTGTGTACTCGAAATCCATCCGTGTACTCCAAGTAAGTCTACTCGACGTTCGTCCGTCTATTCCACTTCCGTCTACTCGACATCCGTCCGTGTACGAAGTCTGCGTACTTGAGGTCGGTCGGCGAGTCGCGGACGCGAGTGTGTACTCGACCGACCATGTGTACTCGACATCAGAGAAGATACGACAGCCAGAAAAGTCGAAAATTTTTTTAAGTCCAGAGAAGTCGAAATTTTGTCTAAGTCCAGAAAAGTCGAAAATTTTTCTAAGTCCAGAAATATCGAAATTTTTTGTAAGTCCAGAGAAGTCGACATTTTTTCTAAGTCCAGAAAAGTCGAAAATTTTTCTAAGTCCAGAGAAGTCGACATTTTTTATAAGTCCAGAAAAATCGAAATTTTTTCTAAGTCCAGAAAAGTCGAAAAATTTTCTAAGTCCAGAAATCTCGAAATATTTTATAAGTCCAGCTTTTAGAAAAAATTTTCTAAGTCCAGATTTTTCTAAAAATCCGTCTATTCCACGCCCCGTCTACTCGACATCCGTCCGTGTACTCCACGTCCGCCTAATAGACGTCCGCGTACTCGAGGTCGGTCGGCGAGTCGCGGACGCGAATGTACTCGACATCCGTCCGCTGTACTCGAGGTCTGTCGGCGAGTCGCGGACGCGAGTGTGTACTCGACATCAGTCCGTGTACTCGAGGTTTGTCGGCGAATCGCGGACGCGAGTGTGTACTCGACATCCGTCCGTGTACTCCACGTCCGCGTACTCGACGTCCGTCTACTCGACGTCCGTGTACTCCACGTCCGCGTACTCGACGTCCGTCGTCGGGTCGCGGACACAAATTATTTCCAGTTTCAGAAATTTGTTTTCAAATTTGAAATAGTCCATGTACTCGACGTCCGTCTACTCGACGTCCGCGTACTCGACGTCAGCGTACTCGACGTCAGCGTACTCAACGTCCGCGTACACGAGGTCGGTCGGCGGATCGCGGACACGAGTGTGTACCCGACATCCGTACGTCTACTCCACGTCCGTCTACTTGGAGTCTGTCCGTGTACTCCACGTCTGTGTACTTCACGTCCGCGTACTCGACGTCCGTCGTCTGGTCGCGGACACAAATTATTTCCAGTTTCAGAAATTTTTTTTCAAATTTGAAATAGTCCATGTACTGACGTTCGTCTACTCTACATCCGAGTACTCGACGTCCGCGTACTCGACGTCGATCGGCGGGTCGCGGACGCGAGTGTGTACTCGACATCCGTCCGTCTACTCCACGTCCGTCTACTCGACGTCCGTCCGTGTACTCCACGTCCGCGTATTCGAGATCCGTCGTCGGGTCGCGGACTAAAATTATTTCAAGTGTAAGAAATTTTTTCCAATTTTGAAATAGAGAAATGAAATTTGAAACGGCGTACGCGACGACGGTAGTCGAGTGGAGGACACGTCGGTGTACTCGACATCCGTCCGCGTACTCAACGTTCGTCTACTCGACGTCCGCGTACTCGAGGTCGGTCGGC
>NW_022718796.1:3872-4685 GCF_011630105.1 Anneissia japonica
CGTCCGTCTACTCCACGTCCGCGTACTGGAGGTCGGTCAGCGGATCGAAGACGCGAGTGTGTACTCGACTTCCGTCCGTCTACTCCACGTCCGTATACTTCACGTCCGTCTACTCCACGTCCGCGTACTCGAGGTCGGTCGGCGGGACGCGAGTTTGTACTCGACATCCGTCCGTGTACTCCACGTCCGTGTACTCCACGTCCGTCTACTCGACGTCCGCGTACTCCACGTCCGCGTACTCCACGTCCGTCGCCGGGCCGCGGACACAAATTATTTTCAGTTTCAGAAAAAAAAATTTTCAGAAAAAGTTGAGATAGAGACGCGTCCGTGTACTCGACGTCCGTCTGAGAATCGCGGACGCGTCCGCGTATTCGCCGTCGGTAGGAGATCCGCCGAGGCGTCCGTGTACTCGACGTCCGTCAGAGAATCGCGGACACGTCCGTGTAATCGACGTCCGTCTGAGAATCGCGGACGCGTCCGTGTACTCGAAGTCCGTCTGAGAATCGCGGACGCGTCCGTGTACTCGACGTCCGTCTGAGAATCGAGGACGCGTCCGCGTACTCGACGTAGGTAGGATATCGGAGGAGGCGTCCGTGTACTCGACGTCCGTCAGAAAATCGAGGACGCGTTTGTGTACTCGAAGTCCAGACTCTTCGAAAATTTTTCTAAGTCCAGAGTCTTCAAATTTTTTTTAAGTCCAGAAAAAGTCGAAATTTTTTCGAAGTCCAGACTCTTCGAAAATTTTTCTAAGTCCAGAGTCTTCAAAATTTATCTAAGTCTAGAAAAGTCGAATCTACACCGGCCTCGTACAAA
>NW_022718797.1:0-1411 GCF_011630105.1 Anneissia japonica
ATTGGGTCAAATTTGTGTGGAGGTTGAAAAATACAGGGGGAGTCTTTATGGCCGAAAATAGTGATTTTAGACCACATTGGTAATGTAATTCTACAAGCAAATTACAGTAATATTTTTAGCAAATTTCTTTGAAAAAATTTCGTAGGCATAGGGCCTAGGCCTAGCTAGGTATACAGTAATTTCATTTTACAGTAGTTTAGAACGATATCTAGGCCCTAGGCTAGGCTTAGATTGCTGCTGTCACTCTGCTACGTATACTACTACCGCATAACAAAGAAAGCAACCCATGCGGTGCATTCTTAAATTTTACACACATTATTAAAATGTATCAGACGATAACACGATATCACTGACTGAACGATCTACCACCCTCGAATCGCAGTAACTACTGTACTGAACTAGGCCTAGCTTAAATAGGCCTCATGTTTTTGTGAAAAGTTAGATAGTCGTTATGTACCCGACAGTCGGCTGCCTTTATATCTTCACTTACTTGTCTTCAATTTGCATTCAAAGGGTACATTGCTGCATAGCCAACTGTCGGGGATATAGTACCTTCATATTAATCATACAACAGAAAAAAAACGTCGCATGGAGATGAAGAGAAAAATATAGGATCTAAATGAAAAAACAATGAATTTCAGCAAGTAGCTTTTTTATTTTAGGCCTTCTTCAAAATACCTACAGTATGCCACAGTGTAAAACCAAAATACATCATCCATGCCGACTTGCCAATCGGTTAGCGTGAGCCCTGACTGAACTCTGCAGAAACTTCAAATCGAACTTCGCATTGCGAGGTATTTAACAAAATGTCGGAAAACTTTTTCTTTGACGCATGCGCATTTGCATAAATGTCTACGCACACACACACTACACACAATAAAAAAAAAGGAAAAATGAAGAGTGATTACAATAGTTGCTATTGCATTACATGCATACTGTAGGAACTAAAAAGTCATGGAACTGCCCAGAACGAGAAGAAAGTTCAAGTTCAATATTAAGTACAGTCGACCTTCCCATTTACATACACCATGGGCTGAAAGCAGTCGTAATTGAGAAAATTTGTAAATGAGAAGTTCGTAAGAATAGCGCCCTCAAGTTTAAAAACGCCAAGTTGTAGCCTGTAACTAGGCCTGCCTACCAATATCTAGGCTTAATTTTGCATTTCAATAAACATTTATATAAATCATCGAAGAATCAATTAAATGTTAATGCAAGACAAACTAATGTATTAAATATCGATTCATAAGCTAAGGAAATCGTTTCATGAATAGACCAACCTACAGTAATCTTCCATGTCACTAATAGGCTGACTGTTGAACATACAGTGATGGTTTAGCCAAGGTTTTACTGGGCCTAGCAGCAGCTCTGCTAACTTTAGCTAGGCCTTTCTCCGTAATTTGTAGCAAATTAG
>NW_022718798.1:0-1063 GCF_011630105.1 Anneissia japonica
ACTCGTCCTCAGTGACGAGTTCAAATCTAGTTTATTCTTCTTTCTTTCTCCCCTTTTTTGTTCGCGCGATATATCAAAAACTGCCACGAGTTACGCACAATCGCTGTCAGCGAACATTTGGCTTTGTCTGGAATAGTCATGGTAAGCTTTTCAACGCGCTCAGTCATGCGTGACGTCATCTACGCGCAATTTTGCGTTTTTACATTATCGATAATATCAGCGTAACCAATTGCCATTTCGAAATCGTATTAAGTAAGTATTAACTTCGGGTTAATGTTAAATGTACTGTACCTTAATTGGACGCGTGCGCTCCACTTCGCGCGCGTGCGCGTGCGTCAAATTTTTAAAATGCTCAAAATCACTTTTTGACTAAATTATTGCACGTTTTAGGCCATTTTAGGCATTTTAAATGTTTTTGAAATTTTAAACTACGCGCGCGCATTTTAACGTGCACAGCACGTACGAAAGCTAGATATTATGTTTTTCTTACATATTTTGGGTTCCTGACATTTTTTTCACAAACTTCCAATCTTTTTGGTCATCATTTGGACAATAGCAATACCGTACGTGCGCATCAAACATAGGTATCTTTGGCCGTATTTGTGCTCTATACAGTGAAATTATGCTAAAATGAGGCCTATTTTCATTCAGTTATATCTCCTTAGGTTGAAAGGTGACCCCCATTTTTTATTACATATTCTGAAAGCACATGAGTTGTAGATATAATTTTATAGATCATAATGGCTGATCAGATATTGTGACGTCATAATATTGGCGTCTGAATTCAAAGAAAGTGATTTACAGCTATGACGTCATTCTTGAAAATACGCATTTGAGCGTATCTCGCTTATCCTTGATCGATCGTCTTCCAACTTTCAGTATGTTATAGCTGAGACAATTTTCTTTCATATATTTGACTTTTTTTAAGATTTTGATGACGTCATCATGGTCAAAAAAATTGTTTTTTCTGACCCCCCACATCTTTCTTTCCTTAAAACGTTGATGAGCCCATATCATCTTAACCATTCGTCATTTCTGAATCATATTAAGTGAGCATAATCTT
>NW_022718799.1:0-237 GCF_011630105.1 Anneissia japonica
TTCCTAAGAATGAAAAAAAATGTAAAATAAGACTGAAATTTGATTTTTTGTGTTCCACACAAAAAGTAAATGCGGATGAATTTTTCATTTTGATTTTGCGATAGGTCGTGAGAAGAAATATCGTAGGCGCCGAAAACATTAGCCTATCCAATGCTGCTAGGCTAGGCCTAGCCTTACCTCGATTTAGGTTCTGTTATCACTGTCTCTTATACACATCTAGATGTGTATAAGAGACAG
>NW_022718799.1:244-4717 GCF_011630105.1 Anneissia japonica
TGTGAAATATAATATTTCATAGGAATTATTTCAAATTTGTTAAAAAACTGATTCTGACTGAGATTTTGACACTTAAACAAACATATCTCAGCCTAACCGAACGACCGCATTGTGCGAGATGCGAAGTACAAAATGTAATCTCATTAGAGAGGGCGCACTTTATTGACTGTATAAAGTATACATAAAAGCGAGAGTATTCCAGTGGATGCGATCTACAACCTCTGAATTTGCCTAGTAACGATGAATTCGTCGAGAAAATTGTAATATTCTANAGTCTGTATTTCTCATTTTTTTTATTCTTTTGCGTAAAACTAAAATTCATGCCAATATTTTTCCATGATTTATAATAATTGGAGTAATGCAAATGCATATTTTCTAAAAAAAGTCATTTTTAGTGAAATTTTTCCGGGAATGGGGCTTTAAGTTCTTTGGTGTAAGTTTTCCTTTTGTTTATGTGTTTCAAAATGTTATCTGGTCAAGATCATATTCACTAATGCTATATAGTTTGTACTGCAAATAATGTCTTGTTTTACCCAGAGTTAAAACAATATTTTAATAATGATATGATCATAGTGATATTTTTTTAAATCGTGACTAGAACATTAACAGCAATAGTCTAGATCCATTTCAATAGACCTTTCCGGAGTGTCAATCAAACTTAACAACTGACTAATCATAACAACGCTAGGAATACGCGCGCGTCTCACAAAAACACGTGTTGTCCCACAAACGCACGTGTTTGCGTATGTTTTAACATTGTCGTCTTGTGGGACCTTAGCAACAATATCAAATGGGCGGGGCTTAGCGGAAAGGTCCATTACAGATAGATTCAATTGACACAATCAGCAACCGAATCATAACCTTTATAAACAGAAAATTCCCCGGCTTCTCTGGAGCATTTGTCTTTTATTTGGAGGTTTCTTCTCAATGCAGACTTTCTTCCCCTGGACCCCCAAAATTCAAAAAGTCCGCTTTTTAAAACCTCTTATTTCACAAAATCGTTCCAGTTAAGGCGAAATGCTAAAGCATACATTGCATTTCATTTGGCAGCACTTCTACTAACCGTTGGTTTAATAAAAAAAAATAACTGCGGTCGGCGAACTTTATTAGAAGTTATCAGATCTCAGCAGTGATATTAGATCGATTCATTATAAAAAAAAAATTGTGGAACATACTTTTTATATTCCGTGATATCTATTCTACAACATATCCAATTTCTTTTTAAATATAGCAAAAAAAAAAAAAAAAAAAAGCAACTAACAAAAATTTCCTGGACAGGCAAGTTTTCCTGATGTCAAAGCTAACATATCTTCTTTCTTTCTTTTTTCTAAGGTCGCAGCGTGAATAACACTTTCCCCATTTTCTTATAAATTTACGATTCTAAGTTCGAGGCGCGTCAAACAATCACTAGTTGGTTTTTCCCTAATAAATATATGAGTGGCGACTATCACTTTTTTTTAATGGTCGAGTGGCGACTAACACGACGTTAAGGAGGTTGGAGGTAAGGCATGCAGCTACTCCCTATATAGCCCACTCCGTTGAGGCGCCCTGCTCGAGGCCGGGCCTGGCACCACACTTTCTGTACCTACATTCTTCAGTGAGCACCGGAGTGGAAGCCTGTACCAAGCCACCTACCACCCCACACCTTTCTGTGGTTTGGGATCATTTAAGGATTTTTGTCCACAAATTTGTAGGCCAAGTATTAGTACTAGTAGCAGTAGTTTCTAAATTACTTGCTGTGACCTTTACACTTAAGTTTCAGGAGAGTACAATAATGGACTCTCTATGGCCCCGGTGGGTTCCAATAAAGTAGCTCCGACAAAGCAGAATTTTGAAGGCCTTAATGAAATTCTGAAACCATAATTCGTGAAAATTCTTTTTAGATTTCCAATCATTTGAGTGTTTCAGAGACCAGAAAAAAAACCCAAAGTTTTATACATTCTGTAGGTCTTTATGATAGCTTTTTATGGCAACCTTTTGAAATTTAAATTTAGGGTATGGCGTCCGCACCCGTTGCACCCCCCCCCCCCCTCGTCTACGGGCCTGATTAATTGATCCCCTTCGTCTACGGGCCTGATTAATTGATAGAGAATTTTGTAGATACCTGTATTTTTTGGAGCATTTAGTCTCAGGTGTTACCTCCTTTAAATAAAGTATATCATTTGCATAAATAAGTCCAACACGTTGCTCCCTTCGGAATTAAAGGAACTCATTGTGAATAATGCGATTGTTCCATGTTTATGGTTATTGTTGGTTTGTTTTGTTTAATGGAGTTATTATTAAGAATTATATGTGAAACCTACGTTAAAATATCCAAAAGAGAACGCTAGTTTGAATCTATTATTATATCGTGGGATTTTGTAGTATTTTTGCGCTCGTATTAATGATGGAAGACGGTAGGCCACATTCAGGTGAACATGGTAAGTTATTTAAGTAACGAATTGAATTTAAAAAGGTCATTGCAACAACGCAGTTATTGGAAATGTTACACTAATGATGACTACTTACTGGTCTCACGTTTGACAAATGAAATACTGAAAAATACAACTAATGAGAATAGGCCTATACTGGTAACGTTAGACTAGCACATGGTATGAAAGTTTTTTTTTTCCTTCTCTATGGGACTAAGTATCTGATACAGTATGAGGAGCAGTTCATGAAAGTTTTTGTCAAAACGGGTAATGAAATTGGAAACGTGTTGAATAACGTGGATTATAGTAGTTATGTCACATTATGATTTTTAACTACAACCTGCGACTTTATATACATTAAGCATCACTGACAACAGTGACAAATTGGTAGAACAAAAGATCAGTGGAACAACAAAATAACAATGCGATCAACAGAAACATGTGACAAACCCATGGAAAAGACATTAATTAGAACGGTGGTAAGTATAGAATAAAAGATCACGTTCACCGAACGCGAGATTGAGGTCAGAAAGTTTTTTTTTTTTTTTAAAACGACGTGCTAGAGGATAAAATGAAAAATGATTGGGAAATCCGGGGTAAGGGTAGACTAGAGTTGGGTGGTAGTTAGAATACTGGCAGCAATCCTCTTAGTGTAGACAGGAGTTGTTTCAACTCCCTGGTGTAGAGATGAATAGGCCTAGGTAAGTTTGAGATGCGATCAAGAGGGTGTTTCGTCATGAATTTATGTTGTCTTTTATTTTGTCGTTAAATTCACTTGTGGCAAAAAGGAATTCGACAAACTAGGATTCGCAAACTAGAATTACAATTTGATTTTCGGCATGCTTGTTTTTGGCAAAGTGGTCACGGCAATCTGAGATTCGGCATCAATTCACAATATTAATCAATTATTAGATAGCACTTACAAAAACAATAGTAAAACAATAGTATACGAAGAAAAACAAACACTAATTTGCGATTGCTATTATAGTAAAATAGCTTTCCTCTACCTGGCCGCCGTAAGAGTTACTAAAATATATGACCGTTGGTTGCCATTGCTCAATTACAATTAAAACATGATTATTAGAATTTGATTTTAGATTTACACAAGCGATGGGGGCTGCATCGGAAACAAAGTACACTCATAAAGAAAACACAGACACGTATTTTTGTCGTTACCAGTACCATAATTTATAAAAATAACATTGAACATCTTTGTCCACCAAGCGATAAGCTAATTTAAAAAATGTGCAATGTAACTAAATCCTTATACCCCGTCTTAGGCTTTGTTCTACAATAATATACACTTTATAGAACCCTAGCAATTTAGATTAAATTTACACAACCATAACAATTTATAGGAATAACATGGCATAGGCGGATTCAAGGCTGGCCCAGCCGGTCTGCCCCACCCCCCTAAATTTTTCAAATTTGAACAAAAAAATTAAGAGAAAAAGAAAATTCGACTCAAATTTTGAGTCGTAAGAGTGGCATTTCCGACCATCCAGAGGTGCATAATCATACATTCTCTTATCTCAGCCCCATCCATGGTGGGGCTGAGGTAGTATAGACCCTCCATCTGTGAATGTCCTTCTCTACATCAAATTCCCGGATCCGCCACTGGATCCTATTAGTAGAATCACTGAAAACGAGTACAGTAATTTTATACCTGTATTCTATCAATATTTCAATGGTTATCTTTTTCTGGTTTTCAAAATCTGGAGTCTGACACGTGGAATCAATATTTTTCTAATGGAAAAATATTCTTGTCTACCATGCATACCGGTGTCATATTCATGCATCATTAATTGTTTCTATTACTGGCATAAGAAAACATGTTTACAAAAAGGTAAAGGTAGAAGAATAACCCATAACTAACTTGCAGCGTCATTGTGCTGAATTGCACAATGAAGAAAAAAAACCCAGTTAAAACTGTACGTTTATTTAGATATTTCACTCACTAATTTTTACGTCACAAAAAAAATGGGTTTAGGCCTATTTATTTTCTTTGCATCATGATTCGACCCTTTATTATTTAGGCCTGTCCCTGTAAAAAAGTAAATGG
>NW_022718800.1:0-609 GCF_011630105.1 Anneissia japonica
ATGAGATTGTACGAGAGCCGAAATGTCATATTCGTGACGTCGAAAGATTTTCTCGTGGAAATGTTTACGCAACATTGCAGCCAATTGAAGAACTGCTCCTGCAAGCAAGATCCCGATTGCAGTTTGATCGACGGCAATTGCACCGAATCGACCGACGAAGATCACTCGGATGTCGAGCTCGACTGTAACGATTCTGTCTCTTATACACATCTAGATGTGTATAAGAGACAGATATTCTCGTGGAGATGTCTACGCAACATTGCAGCCAATTGAAGAACTGCTCCTGCAAGCAAGATCCCGATTGCAGTTTGATCGACGGCAATTGCACCGAATCGACCGACGAGGATCACTCGGACTTCGAGCTCGACTGTAACGATCCGATCGAACGCCATGACGGCGTCGAGTTCGACTGTAAAAATCAGATCGAATACCGCTCCGGCGTCAAGCTCGAATCCGGTCTCGAACCCGGTCTCGAATCCGGTCTCAAATCCGGTCTCGAATCCGGTCTCAAATCCGGTCTACATTCTTCGTATAACGTTGCTGAAACCTGTCTGACACAAAATCACGTGAACCAGTGGAGAACCCATTATCACACATACGCGGTCGAAT
>NW_022718801.1:0-672 GCF_011630105.1 Anneissia japonica
GAAATATTCATGAATTATGTGTTTGAGAAATCTATTATGTAAGACCCTCAAAATGCTACTTTGTCACTTTTCTCACAAACCCCCTCAAAGCCTCTGCCCCTGGACCACCCAATTTCAAACTTTTAAAAAACCTATTATTTCACTAAAATCGTTCCCAATTATCGCGAATTGCTATAGTATGCATTACATTTTTTTGCCCGTTGATTTTTAATAATGTGCTGAAATCTGTTGGAAATTATCAGCTCCAGTGATTGCAGATTGATCCATATCATCTGTAGGCCTACAGATGTAAAGAACATGAAAAATTACAATTTCACAGTGGTGGATTCAAGGGAGAAGAGCCCCCTAAAATTATAAAAGAAAATGGAGAAAAAAGAAAAATTGTCTGAGAGTGCCATTTCCGGCCATTTTGAGGTGCCGTAATCATCAATTTTCTTACCACAGCTGCAATCATGGGGCTGAGGTGGTATTAACCATCTGTCTCAAGTTCCTCCCTTCACTCCCACTCTCTATTTCTCCTACTCTTACTGTGGGTACCTAGAAAATACTTAAATTAATGAAAATTTAAATAGGATATTACAAATTATGGATTTTAGAAATCCATTAAAAAATGCTTGTCAGAGCTTCCAGAAGGTTCGCCCTACCCTCACGGGGACCCCTAGGCAATCGCCT
>NW_022718802.1:0-639 GCF_011630105.1 Anneissia japonica
TTTTTTGGGGGGGGGGTGTGAAGTGTCCCATCGTTGTTCGCCAGTGTGATTGGTTTAAAAACACAAAAGTCAAGAATAAAGTGAAGTCGGATTAACAAGAACACATGTACTTTTATTAAATATGATATTATATAGAGAGCAAAGCTAGCGCGCGAGACTTCGAGATTTGTTCGCCGTTCGCCGTTCGTCGTCAACGAACGTCATATCTCTCTTTCTTTGTGGACATGCGCAGTATGAAAAAGATCGCCTATAAATAGATATTGTTACTTGGCGACTACTCTAAAGATCGAAAATCATCATTCACCAGCCTTAAAATTTGTTTTTGACGAACAAACGATCGTTTTTTCAATGAAAAAAATCTAGTAAAAAAAAAAAAAAAAAATCGCGATTTCGTCAAAAGAGATGCGCGCGGGGATGATAAACTAATCATTTTTTTTATGGGACCTAAACTCCTGGGTAAAGAACACAACATAGTTAAATTTAAAAGTTTTTCCAAATTGCGAAAGCTACTAAAAAATTATAGGTGCATTGCTTCTGGATAGATAAAGATTATGATAATCATAACTGATTTTGTAATGTTTATATTATAATAATAATGATATAGAAATTCAAGTGATATGTTTGTCAGAAGAAAGATTC
>NW_022718803.1:0-864 GCF_011630105.1 Anneissia japonica
ATCAGAATAATTGTTCTAATGAGGGTGTTGTATTTGTTTGTGTTTTATGTAATGTCTTCCACTCAAAAGCTTAAGGCCAAATAAAAAAATTACTAGTTTCTCGTCCCCTCGCTGATCCATTTCTCTGCCCCAATAATTTTTTTTGTTTTTAATTTCTTTTATTTGCTTTCAATGTGTCTAGTTGGTAAAAGTGAGGAAGTAGTAGCTGTTTCCCATCCACCATCTTGGATTTTCCATCTCGGAGTAAAACAAAAAAAAAAAAAAAAAAAAAGAAGAGCCCTTATTCTCCTTTTTTCAAAATATTAAGATGAGAAACTACTTTTTTTTTTAATCTGGCCCAAACTCTATATTATTTACAGGTCTCCCTTCTAAGTAAAGTCTTCTCCAATTTAAGACCACCTTTCTGTGGTCCTAAACTTACAAATGCCTTTTATTTTTATTTTTCTAATTAGAGACATAAATTGCAAAAGACCATGTAAACCCCAGTTTTAAAAGTGGTTATTAATTGGAGGGAGACTAGCCTGGGTCCCAAGCCCTAACTTTGGGTTAATAACTTTTTATTGCGCTTACTGCGTGCCATACCAAATTTTATTTGCGTCCCATACTCAATTTTTTTTTCAGATTATTCTGTCCCAAAATTAACTTACTCTTGCCCTGAGGGAGACATGTAGTTATATCATCTCATATTTGTCTTTATATTTATGTTTGTAATGATAATCTTCTAACTTCTTTTTAGTGTCACCTTGTGCTCAATATAATTTTTGCTCAAGTAATGGTGTCTGTACTCTGCTTCCTGACCTAACTTACGCTTGTTCCTGTAGTCCTTATTATTATGGAAACAGTTGCGAAATACGTAGGTCTACA
>NW_022718804.1:0-546 GCF_011630105.1 Anneissia japonica
GCCTAACAAAAAAAAATTACATTTTGACTCAACTTTTTAACATTGTCACTTTTTGCACAAAAGTGTTTATCTCGCCGAGATGAGCACTTAGTGCAAATTTTTGACTTTCCGCCATATTTCGAGTACCTTTCCGAAAAACTTCAAACTTTCAATGGAATAGTGTTTGTTTCAGGCTATCTCACTTTGCCTAATAAAAAAAAAATTACATTTTGACTCAACTTTTTAACATATTTACTTTTTGCACAATCATTATCGTTACAATTAAGAATATTTTAATCAATATTATTGTCATTATTATTAATTATCCTTATTATTATAACTGTAATTTAGGATTGTCATTAAAAATATCAAGAAAAATAACAAATGAGAAAATCACAAACATCAGAGAAAAATTACAATATAGAAAAAAATACATTGAATAAATTGCACAGGAACCAAAAAGGAAGGCAAGGGGGAGGGGAATCACTGAACCGCAAAAGGACAATAGCATGCACCAAACCCCCAGGGGGAGAAGATAGTTATTAATTATTAATCATTGCAGTTAAT
>NW_022718805.1:0-1414 GCF_011630105.1 Anneissia japonica
TTAAGAAAAGAATTAAACTTTCCACATGACGATCCGTTGTTAAGAAACATTGGCGTTTTTCACTTTTATAGATCTAGTCAAAACTTTGAACATATGCCATTGATTTGATCAGCCTGCTCTCATTTGACTAGAGACAACTACACATAGATAATACATCTGTATTATGAGGTGTATATACCCACTCATATGGACGCAGTTTGGCCTCGAAAATCACAAAACAATTTGCATCGTTAAACAAAGTGGTAGATAACTTCAAAAGGGAAGGGAAAACTGTTAATCTAAGGCCATATTTGTGAAATATGGCGTAAAATAAGTTAGAATACCAAGTTTGACCTTGATAGCTATTACCAATCTCGAGTTATAAGTTTCCAAAGTTGAAGTAAATTGCGTTTGCACATCTTGAAGAATCTGAGACGGTCATACAGGAATTTTTTGATAAAAAGTTGTATTGCAAAAAATAGGAACATGCATATTGTGAACAATTTGAGACCAAAATCAAGTCTCTCTGACCAGTGGTTATCGAGATACAAGCGCCCAAATCAACAGGCAGCCATTTTGAAAAACGGCCCCAAACGGAACTTTCCCCCCATATCTGGGAGGTATATAGGAGCTATATTTTATCTAAATTGATCAATCTTGCCAAATCCATCAAGGAAAAAAGGTATCCTAAAATTAGTTACGGATCTCATGAAAATGACTCTACTATCAGTAGTGCACACAAAATATTGTGACCAACTTACCCTTAATTTCCTGACCTAAATTATAATAGGTAAATCAAAGAATTTTTTTATATAAAAATAAATTTTCAACAACTTTACTTGTGTATGTCACACTTACTTTGTCTGTCTTGTCTGAATCATTGATACTAATGTCATCTACTGCAGTCAAGATCTGTGATACACTCTGCCGATTCACTGCACGTCCTTCTCTTGCTTTCTTACGATAAATATCACCTTGTACCCACATACCAGCTTGTTTGCTGAAACAACAAAATTCAGCATGAATTATTTAGTAGCAGATAAAGGGGCATTAAAAACTATTTTTTAAAAATTATATAGTCACATCATGTAATATAATATTAACATACTCTTCCATAAAATGTTGTTGGGGACCAATGACAGAACCAGGTCGGCAAATGCGCAACCATGCTATTGCTTCTGCTGCTGTGAATCGGTAGTGTTTCATCATGTAACAGCCAATTAATGTACCTGTTCTTCCCAGCCCAGCTGCAATGCAAAATAGAAAGATTTTTTTAGAAATTTACAAAATTCTCAATAAGACAAGATGCTACATTTGAACTTGCATGGTGCCAACTAAAGAAAAGAATTTAATACAAAGTGTACTTCTTTCCATTTTAATTAAATTAACAGAAAAACACATTTACACTTCATAGTATTTATATGATTCGGAGTCA
>NW_022718806.1:0-1091 GCF_011630105.1 Anneissia japonica
TATAAATAATAACACATTTTATAACAACACTGAGGCTGAAATTGCTTAAAAATAAGAACAACATAAGAACAAATTGAGGCTAAGTTAAAATGTCAAATGAGGTTTTAATTTTTTTTTAAATAGAAAAACAAACAATTCTGATCTGCAACTTATGTACAGTAGGTGTGACTATGTAATACTCTCTATAACAATAGTAGTTTTCTATCCTTCAAACGTGTGGAAAATAAGAACACATTGCAATACAAAAATATAAGAAATGACAACTGCACTTTCAAGACTTTATTATACAATTCATTGGCTCTACCTTCCGTTCACACAGTGACTTGATCAGGAGACTGTACAACGAATAATAATACAATTATACAATTTTAATAATTGTATCAACTTATATATTATAATATTAAGCAATTTTAATTATAATACTGATAATCGGTGTTATCAAGTTCAATAATTATCTAAGGAGGATTATCGAGGACGTTAATTTTTGTTTAATTTTTTTTATCTTGTAGTATCCAAAAATACGGCCCAATCAAATCATTTGTACCACAGACAGGCCCGTAGCTAGGAGGGGGGGGGTTATGGTTCGGGCGAATCCCCCTTTCTAGCGAACCCCCCTGTTTTCTAGCGAACCCCCTCGAATTTTTGAATGAGTCCCACCCGTTTTTAAATTGTAGCCTGCGATACAAGCCTACATTCATAGAATATCTCAGCTTCAGAAGTTCGGAGATTTAAATTAAAACGCAATTCCGGCAAACCATGACTTTACGATGGCACACATAAGGATGGCAAACATCGATAAAAACCCGGCTGCCGTCTCAACTTTCACTGGCCTTTGGCTGAATGTTTGTAAGAAATGTACCAACCGGTAACGAAACCGGTCGCCGTCTACCTAGAGTAAATGGTGCCACCAAACGAAGCTAAAGTTTTGCGACTTAATCCACCAAATGCAGCTAAAGTTTTGCGACTTAAGCACCTGATTGTGGATTGTGTGGTTAGTAAATTCCATACTCCATAGCCATACTGTCAATAGCACACACTAAACTATGTGCTGATGGAGCATTTTGGGGAAATGGACTCTCCTTTTTTCATCC
>NW_022718807.1:0-568 GCF_011630105.1 Anneissia japonica
TATACACACACACATACACACACACAGGTAGATAAAACTTCTCAACCTATTCAAATTTATCCATTCACAATATGTACGTGGGCATATCCATCTCTCTTCCATTGTAGAAAAAGTCTGATTTAAAAATTTTAAAAATGTATATTTAGCTCCTGATGCGAAAAGGTTTTCATGCTTCGGTTTAGTTAGTTGCAACGATGCTTGTCATGGTGACCTCAGTAATACTTTATTCATCCATGGCAGTTCTTATGTTAAAATGCATTATAATTCTGTGAGCCTCCATATTATTATTTAATGC
Source organism: Anneissia japonica (assembly GCF_011630105.1). Lineage (NCBI taxonomy): Eukaryota > Metazoa > Echinodermata > Crinoidea > Comatulida > Comatulidae > Anneissia > Anneissia japonica. Next base: position 296 of record NW_022718807.1, read on the forward strand.
CTGTTATGTAAACATCCTGAAACTTTCTGCAGTGCACAGCCTCATCTACTGTACATCTATAGTGCTCACTATATAAGAAAATATAATTATTCTCAAACTGCAAATGTACAGTAAGATTTTGTTTCTCTCAAGCTTGGAATATGAGCCTTATGATTTGAATTCTACATTATTATTTGTACATTATAGTTAAACAGGTTGAGTATTGAAGAATTATACTTTCTAATAATTTTAAAATTTAATGTGTATTAATAAAATCATAGAGGTATAAAGGTG
>NW_022718808.1:0-710 GCF_011630105.1 Anneissia japonica
ATTATTATTATTATTATTATTATTATTATTATTATTATTATTATTATTATTATTATTATTATTATTATTATTATTAATTATTATTATGTTACTAAAACCAACCTGTAGGCCTACCTTTAGGGGAACTTAGACAATTGAGGAATTAGAGAACAATTAAAAAAATCGACGTTAAGGGAAATAACACAAAAGGTATTCCCCCTGGGCTAGTTATTATTTATAGGCCTAGTAAATAGTATGGTTCTTCATTACAAGGCTTAGGCCAAGGTAAGTAATGCTGAAATTATTATTATTATTATTATTATTTTCATTATTATTATTATTTAACAATAATTACATTACAAGGATAGTTTGGCCAAGTTCAATAACGCCGCCGAATGGTATATTTTATTTATTTAATAATATTTTACTTATGTACTCTATTTTTTATTTCATGCTTTAATTTTTTTCCATTTTTTTTTTCAAAATTTCAATCAACGCCTGTATGAAAAGCGTGACTGTTGGTGTCAGCCTAGGACCCTAGGCCTATAGGTAGGACTTAACTTAGCCTGCTGAGTAGGCCCGGTAGTTTATCCTTTTTCTCTCTAGCCTTTGGTATTACTATACCTATCAACACTTTATAAAAGGGGGTGCTAGCTGTTGTTGTTGTATTATACTAACATTTAATAAACATCCAAGAAGGTCACAGTTAGTTACACACGTACATCCCATAA
>NW_022718809.1:0-1352 GCF_011630105.1 Anneissia japonica
ACATGGAAGAAGTTAAAATCACAAGATGACTACAAGTTTTCCTACTTGTTTTTATGGAATCACATCTATGCACAGTCATTCCTACTTCCCCCTGTTCTTTTTAATGATACTCTTCTTTTAGAGGTACGGGTCTCCCTCCAATAAAAACCCCCTCTATTAAAGATCACCTCCAATTAAAAACCACTTTTTTGTGGCCAAAGTTGAATGTCTGTCTTTTATCATAAGCTGTTCCTGCCAATTAGACTCTTATTGGAGACCAAAGAACATGGTTTTTGTGAACCCATATGAAAAAGACCACAATAAGTGAATTTGTTATAATGTGATATGCACATAAATATATTATAACCAATGCACATCATAACATTTAAAGACGACTTTTAGTGCTGGTCTTTAATTAGAGGGATTCTAAAACCCTGGTCCAAAAAGTGGTCTTTAATTGCAGGGAGACCTATAGGCCTATTTATAAAATTTTAAAGTAATTTTAAAATTGAATTAGATTAATTATGAGAATTGTCGTTTCCTGATTTAAACCAAAACAATATTATGCTGTCAGTTGTTATCTTTTAACAGAAGCTAGACATTCACCAGTAGTCAGTTATTTCCCTTAAGGGGGGAGCTTCTGACCATCTGGCCTTTGCTAGCCCCTAATATAATGCACTGCTTTATGAACAGATATTGATGTCTGGTCATGAAACCAGATGACTGGCCTATACCAAGTAATAAATTAAAATATTTGGCTATAAATTACTTGCCACTCCTTAACCCCCATGCCTGCATTGCAGACAAAACACTCCCTCTGGACAAATATTTTTTTTGAAATTTGCCAATGATGCATACTTTAAAGTTCCTTGGTTTCAGTCCCTAGGTAGGCTCTACAAACCTGGGAAGGTTTTGACCAGGTGGCCAAATAATTTAACTTTATTTGCTAGTGTCATAACTCCAAGGTAAACTTAACAGCATATGATCCAAAGTTTTGCTCATGGCTTTATTTTATTTAGTTGATTGATTAAATTGATTGGCGATCATTAAATACTTGATTTTCAATTGATTAGATGGTGATGGAGTGATTGATTGATTTGTTGATTCTTGTAGGTACCGCCACTGGATCAGAACCATCTCCAGTCACGTCATTCTCTGACTACATAAGCCGAGTTAATGACGACAATGCCAACTTTGTCATGTTTGAATCTGGAGAGAGCCTGGCTTTCTGCCGCATTAGAATAATCGACGACTCCCTCTACGAAGATGCAGAGATTTTCCAGGTTAAGCTGTCTAACCCAATGGGCGGCAGGATTGGCTCTCCAGCAGTGGTTGATATTGAGATTGAGGGCGATACCAATGATGGTAAGTGA
>NW_022718810.1:0-789 GCF_011630105.1 Anneissia japonica
ATCAGTGAAATCGGTCAAAATACAATAAAATTTGAAAAAGAAGAATTGCAGCGAGAAACAAACGGTGCTCAACTTAAAACAACTGACCCATCAAAAAAGAACTAGAAATATGCACGTCTTACAAGCACGCAAGTTGTTCTACACAGTCGTTTTAGTGTTAATGGACCTATCTGCTAAGTCCGCCCCATATATTCTTGCTAAGCTCTCGCAAAACGACAGTTTTAAAACATACGCAAAGACGTGTGCGTTTGTGGGACAACACGTGTGCTCGCTACACACGCGCATATTCCTTTGCATGTTCCGATTGGTCCGGTTTTGAGTTGGATCGGTACTCTAGTAAGGTCAACCGCCATGCAACGCCGCCATAATAGGACACGTCAGCAAGCACGGCATACGCACGTTTAACTGACTTGAGTTACTGGGTTATTACCATTCAATCGTTTGTCAGTTCTCATCTGTGATCCACAAGGCTCTATGATAAAAATGTGGTTTAAGTGATTTACCTTTCTTTTGTATTGGGCCCTCAGTCGTACATCATTTTTCATTTCTTGCAGTTTCTGTTCTCTTTTAATGCGTCTTTCTTGTTCTTGCTTTAATAAAAAATACAATATTAAGCAGTAGGCACTTCTTGACTGACTTTATTGCTCTTAAACTAGTTATGTAAACTAATTATATATCCACTAATTATATTATTATATATATATAACATACATATATAACATGTATATAACATACATATATAACATGTATATAACATATATATATATCATGTATATAACATATATATAT
>NW_022718811.1:0-1419 GCF_011630105.1 Anneissia japonica
CCATTACATTCACAACGACCTCATTACTTTATATTCTTTAATACACATAGAGCTTTTAGGTCAGAGTTTGTGAGTGTATTTTTGATCATTGAAACAAGTAAGACTTACCACAGCAGATGTAGATGCAACAGAACTAGATGAAGATGGTCTTTCTACATCAGATACAAATTCAGATGTGTCTTGGTCACTGTTTGGCAGTTTCAACTTCTGTGCAACGTCTGCTGCGATACCGTGTTCAAGTATTTGCTTGGTTAGGTCACAAACTGTACACATTATAAAATTACCCATGAAAATGAGGTCATTATATCAAAGTATATCCTTAAAAGCTAATCAATCATTTAAACCCTGAATTTATTAAAATTATTGCATAGTGATGTGGTTTAGCTGATTGCACGTCCATAAATAGGCGGATCACCCGGTTCAGGCAGGGTTTTTTTAAGTTTAAGCTGAGCGTTGTTGAGAAGTAATGTTATTGTTTCCTGTGCTGTAGAATTTGAGTCTGGTCGCTCGACTCCTTAAATAATCATCACAGTGAAAGTTAGGGAAGGACCATGTTTGTATCCGTTACATCGTGTGTGGCTGCCACGAATACTAGAATTTCCAGCCCGAATATTTTCCAATTTTAATGAGGACAAATAAAGAATGAATGTTGTCAAATAAATGTTATTATTACTATTAATTTATTATTATTATTATTATTATTATTATTATTATTATTATTATTATTATTATTATTATTATTATTATAATTATTACTATTATATCATTTAGGTTTATTATAATAAATCATACCATCCACATCCTTCTGTTCCTCCCATTTGATGTAATCTGTTCCTCCCATTTGCTGTAATCTTTGCCTAAACTTTGAAAGACAGTAGTTGTAACAATACCAGCAGTAGAAGGCTCATGCTTATCAAATCTATTAATTGAAGTTTGACATCGTTATTATAGAATTGTATAATACTTTCATTATCAGCATCAACATCAACGATAACAATAATAACATAAATAAATAATAACGAAAACAATGGTAAATAATAATATTCCTGATGACAAAATTAATGTCGAAATATTGACGGCGACGACGACGACGACAACAACAACAAGAAGAACAATAATAATAATAATATTAATAATAATAATTATTATTATTATTACAGTGATTGATTTACTATCGTGTGTAATATCAATTAACGAATAATTACAACAATCAAAACGGATTCAGAATATATATTACAGTTTACATATGATAAATAAATTACAAACATTTCACTAACATAGGCCTACCTGTAGTTTATTAATTTTCGAAATGCTAAAAATAACAATAAATTTCGTAGTTGCTATTAAATCCCAATACATATAAAGGCCGTGTCATCCGCCACTCGACCCCGTCACCTAGCAACAACTTTACTTCAGAAA
>NW_022718812.1:0-1200 GCF_011630105.1 Anneissia japonica
ACATTGTTAACGGAATGCATTTAATATTTTAAACAGCACCGTCACTACATAGTCAACCTGTCAACTTATTTCCAGTACACCAAACGTTAAACTGGCTAATAAAATGATCATATTAACTGTAAACATCAATAACAGCGTACATTCAAGTGTCAACGCCTGTTAAGCATGAATTGTCAATCAAACGTCATCGAGATATCATTTGATATCAAGTTACAGAACGTGTTCAAGTTAATTGTAAATTTAAATTAAGTTAGGTTATAGCCTATGCCAAAAAAAGGGGGGGCATGCATCTTTAATTAGCGCCGAAATTTATTTTCTCGTTTAAATTTGTAAATTTAAATAATTTTTTTTAATTAATTGAATTTTTAAAGGTTTTTTCCGGATTTCTGTGGCAGACAGTACTTATTTCATTCATTTTACTTCCTTTCAACGGCGATTGGATGAGAATATGTCTACCACCAAAAATCAAAACACACGTTGCTAAGCGTTTACTGAACGAAGATGGATACGGTTGTCTGCCGGCGCAGTTCACCTAGCACCTATGAACGTTTACCGAAACCCAGATTGCCTATTCTACTTTGCCGAAATTCAGTTTGCCGAATGCCATTTTACTGACCCAAAATTATGAAAACTCGGTTTGTCGGTTTGTCAAATTAGCTATTTACCGTCGTGGGGTAAAGTACGAAAAGGTGCTGCCTTACTGTGCAAACGACATGTCTAAGGATATTTGACATGGGGGATGATGGAGGAACCACACAATTTTGTGGAAAGGGGCTGCCCGCTAAAGTAAGGAATGGCCAGCTTACAAAAGAAATTGAAATGGAATGATTTTTTACTATTTTAGTGCAAAAAACTGTGCTCGTATACACAACAAATAAGAAATGTTTGACTTAAATAGAATAAAAGATCACAGGTATGGAACGTGGTATTAAAGGCCAGAAAGGATAACAAATCAAAAATATGAAAGGGTAATATATGAAAACGGGTTGGGCAAGATTTAGAGGACAATCCTTGGGCATGAATAGAGAAGACAATGTACAGGTAGGCATAAGTCTAGGTAAGCTTGACTAATATATTAATGAATGAAATGTGAGTAAGACTGTAATTCCTTCGTGAATGTTATTCTGTTTTTAAATCGATGTTGCTTTTTACGACGAACTGGGATTTGGAAAACTAGGTTTCACCATTTTTGACTTGGCA
>NW_022718813.1:0-551 GCF_011630105.1 Anneissia japonica
CGACAAAAACAATTCCACTCCCTAAATCTCATATTGAGATTTAGTTTGTGTAAAGCATCGTGTGTGTATGTTTGTCTTAACAAAGGGATTGTCAGCTACAAGTAGGACAGTGATATAAGCGCTATTAGCAGTCCTAGGTGCATGTGTTGTAAAGTAAAAGTAAACAGAATTTTAGAAGAAGAAGGAACATTCAGTGAGGAAGTTGTGAAAGAGTTTAAGCATTCATTGTCAAAATCAGTTCCAAAGTGAAATAGGTGCCGTCAAGAAAAAACCAAAAACTATTGGAGTGAGTGGGAAAAGAACATAAAACAGGTGAGAGTAAATAAATTGTTATTTACTAAAGGTGGCCCTGAAGAAGTGATATAATTAGATCTGATGGTGAACTTGCATGTTTGTCAGTCAAAAGTTTGTTAGAGGATGAAGCAAAAAGGATCACCATGGAAGATGTAGAAGTAGTTAAAGATTTCATTGTCAGAAATCCATTTCAAACTTTTCAAAAGTAAAGCAGCATAGCAGATTGCATCTTTTAGTCACTTTAACGAATCGTTTGT
>NW_022718814.1:0-1816 GCF_011630105.1 Anneissia japonica
AAATATATATCATATATATATGTATAATGTGTGTGTGTGTGTTATGTAACCATATTACATACTGTGATTTACTTATATTTACCTACATCAGTGATTTTATAATATGCTAATGTTCATTATCACTTTCTTCATTACCCTGTCACTGTCTGATGAATGAGAAACACTAGACAACAGCTCAACAACTGCTTCAGGGCCAGCCTGCTTTTCTGACAAGACAGGTCTCAATTTACCATCTTCCATAAACCAGCCCAGTGTGCATGGATCAGGGATTTCTGGATGAATAACAGAATCCTGGCTCCATATATTGGCCTGCAGATGTGCATGCATTATATGCTGATATAAGGCTCCTGCAGTTGGTGGCAGCTTATCTACACCTTGATTGTTTGGCAGAGTTTTTGAATCTTTTCCATCGTAAAATTGAGGCATTTTAGCAGATACTTTCTTCGTTCAGAGAAGACTACACAAAAACTCCTTGCATCCCATTCTCACATTAAATGATCTCAAGCTTGGCCAAAGCATGTAAACATGAGGTGGTGATTTCATAAACATCTTAAGGGCTGTTTTTTTCCAACACCATTTATATGCCCTGTAATAATCAGGCTCATATTCAGGTGTCTCTTATACACATCTAGATGTGTATAAGAGACAGATACAGTATATTACCATCATCTCATTTACTTCAGATTTCCCAAATAAGTCCTCCAACCCACCTGGTGCACTGCAGACCCACCCAGACAAAGACCTTTTCAAACATATCTGCTTTTATAGCATTATTTAGACCCATAAAGCACAAAAATCCCAATCCCATTGCTTTGGGGGTTTCGCCGACCCCACCGGGGCTTTCACCGTGGACCTCATGCCCAGAAAACCCCCCTTGAAAGAACCTGGCTACGGGCCTGAAAATTTTTATCACAACCGGTGATAGCATGGAAGCCTGGTAGTGTCACTGCTCTTTCTGGTCCAAGATGATCGTATATTGGCTGAAGAGCCACTCTTCTTCTGGTTTCAGCGGTACCTCTCACAATTCACACGGCAAGATGTCAAAACAAACACCCCGGTGCATCCTCCAACAACAGCTGTAAGCACACAAGAAGAAGCTGATGCTCTAATGATTCCCCATGGTATAGAAGTGGCCTCTGAATCTGGAAATGATACAGACTGGTTTGTATTGATCTTCAGAAGACTTCCACAGCTTGGTATGAATACTGGAATTTGTGTAGTCTTCTCGTAACGAAGAAAGTATCTGCTAAAGATGCCTCAACTTTACGATGGAAAAGAAAACTCTGCCAAACAATCAAGGTGTAGATAAGCTGCCACCAACTTCAGGAGCCTTATATCAGCATATATTGCGTGTACATCTGCAGGCCAATATATGGAGCCAGGATTCATCCAGAAATCGCTGATACATGCAAACTGGGCTGGGTTAGGGAAGATGGTAAATTGAGACCTCTCTTGTCAGAAAAGCAGGCTGCCCCTGAAACAATTGCTGAGCTTATCAGATGTACCTGTTCAATATGTACATGTTCCAATAATACATGCACGTGTAGGAAAAATAATCTTCAGTGTACTGATGTGTAACTGCGAAGCGGAAGGGAGTTTCTGCAACAACTTTCCATTGTTGTCGAGTGTTTCTGATTCATCAGACAGTGATAGTGATGAAGAAAGTGAAAATTAACATTAGCATAATATAAAATCACTGATGTAGGTAAATATAAGTAAATCACAGTATGTAATATGGTTACATAATACTACACACACACACACCCACACATTATATATATATGTATATGTATATATGTATGTATATGTATATATA
>NW_022718814.1:2139-5022 GCF_011630105.1 Anneissia japonica
ATATTTACCTACATCAGTGATTTTATAATATGCTAATGTTCATTATCACTTTCTTCAATATTGTCACTGTCTGATGAATGAGAAACACTAGACAACAGCTCAGCAACTGCTTCAGGCCCAGCCTGCTTTTCTGACAAGACAGGTCTCAATTTACCATCTTCCATAAACCAGCCCAGTTTGCATGGATCAGGAATTTCTGGATGAATAACAGAATCCTGGCTCCATATATTGGCCTGCAGATGTGCATGCATTATATGCTGATATAAGGCTCCTGCAGTTGGTGGCAGCTTATCTACACTTTGATTGTTTGGCAGAGTTTTGAATCTTTTCCATCGTAAAATTGAGGCATTTTAGCAGATACTTTCTTCGTTCAGAGAAGACTACACAAAAACTCCTTGCATCCCATTTTCACATTAAATGATCCCAAGCTTGGCCAAAGCATGTAAACATGAGGTGGTGATTTCATAAACATCTTAAGGGCTGTTTTTTTCCCACACCATTTATATGCCCTGTAATAATCAGGCTCGTATCAAGGGGGGGTTTTATGGTTCGGGAGAACCCTCCTTTTCTAGCAAACCTCCCTCATTTCTGGCAAACCCCCCTCTTCAGATTTCCCAAATAAGTCCTCCAACCCACCTGGTGCACGGCAGACCCACCCAGACAAAGACCTTTTCAAACATATCTGCTTTTATAGCATTATTTAGACCCATAAAGCACAAAAATCCCAATCCCCTTACTTTGGGGGGTTTCGCCGACCCCACCGGGGCTTCGACCATGGACCTCACACCCAGAAAACCCCCCTTGAAAGAACCTGGCTACGGGCCTGAAAATTTTTATCCCAACCGGTGATAGCATGGAAGCCTGGTAGTGTCACAGCTCTTTCTGGTCCAAGATGATCATATATTGGCTGAAGAGCCACTCTTCTTCTGGTTTCAGCGGTACCTGTCACAATTCTCATGGCAAGATGTCAAAACAAGCACCCCAGAGCATCCTCCAACAACAGCTGTAAGCACACAAGAAGAAGCTGATACTCTAATGATTCCCCATGGCATAGAAGTGGCCTCTGAATCTGGAAATGATACAGACTGGTTTGTATTGATCTTCAGAAGACTTCCACAGCTTGGCATGAATACTGGAATGTGTGTAGTCTTCTCCTAACGAAGAAAGTATCTGCTAAAGATGCCTCAACTTTACGATGGAAAAGATTCAAAACTCTGCCAAACAATCAAGGTGTAGATAAGCTGCCACCAACTGCCTTATATCAGCATATATTGCGTTACATCTGCAGGCCAATATATGGAGCCAGGATACTGTTATTCATCCAGAAATCCCTGATCCATGCAAACTGGGCTGGGTTATGTAAGATGGTAAATTGAGACCTGTCTTGTCAGAAAAGCCGGCTGCCCCTGAAACAATTGCTGAGCTTATCAGATGTACCTGTTCAATATGCACATGTTCAAATAATACATGCACGTGTAGGAGAAATAATCTTCAGTGTACTGAGATGTGTAACTGCGAAGCGGAAGGGAGTTTCTGCAACAACTTTCCATTGTTGTCGAGTGACACATCTAGATGTGTATAAGAGACAGATGTTGCACATACTTTTTTGATTTATCAATGTCTACTCTACATCATATCCAATTTTTTAAAAATATAGCAAAAAAAAATGCAACCTCTGATATTGCTACATTTCGGACTGGACTAATACTTTCTTCTGGAAGGGACATGAGACAGGCCAACGAAGAGAAGCAGGTGTTGGTTTTGCAATGAAAAACGAGCTACTAAAGAATCTTCATTGTCACCCAAAAGGCTACAGTGAACGACTGATGACCATTCGGATTCCTTTAGCAAGGAAAAGATTTGCCTTGCCACCATCATTCGTGCCTACGCACCAACCATGACAAATCCAGATGAAAAAAAAAATTCTATGAAGATCTCAATAGTCTCATCTGCAACACACATGCTCACCGACAAGCTTATCATCCTTGGCGACTTCAATGCAAGAGTTGGTTCTGACCATGATGCATGGAAACCGGCACCTGGATCACAAGGTATTGGAAAATGCAATAGTAATGGTTTGCTCCTCCTTAAAACATGCATGGAACACAGCCTATTGCTTACTAACACAGTGTTTCGTCTACCATTCAGGAACAAAACAACTTGGATGCATCCTCGTTCTAACACTGGCACCAGCGGGATCATGTTATTGTCAGATAAGGAGACAGAAGTGACGTTTTCCTAACAAAGTCCATGTGTGGTGCTGAGTGCTGGACTGATCATCGTCTAGTCATCTCAAAGATGAAACTAGCTGTGAATCCTCAAAGACGCCCACAAGGGGGTCCCAAACCCTTATGAAACGTCTAAATGTTAACAAGCTCATGCATACCGATGTACAACACACACTCTACAACAACATGAAAACTGCAATTGAAGAAGATCTCCCAAATCTGTCAGAAAATGTAGCAGCAGACTGGAACAACTTCAGAGACATAGTATACAACACTGCACTACAAGTCCTTGGATCAAGTAAACGACACCACCAAAACTGGTTCGATGAAAATGACCAAGAGATTGAAAAGACCTTAAAGGAAAAGTGAGAAAAACACAAAGCTTACCTTGCAAGCAGCAACAAAACAAGTCTACATTAAAGTCAAAAGCAAAGTCCAACATGAACTGAGAGACAGATGCAAGACAGATGGATGCTTGACAAAGCCATAGAACTGCAGACGTACGCAGATGCACACGACTTAAAGAGCTTTTACAATGGAGTAAAGGCCATATCGGCCCACAAAAAAAAAAACGGTTCATCTCCTGTACGCATGAGCGTCGATTGGTGGAGGACAGGGGGAACGCGTCCCCCACTTTTCAAAGGGGGGGGGGGGG
>NW_022718815.1:0-724 GCF_011630105.1 Anneissia japonica
GGTCTTTATTGCCATTACATTGTTCAAATCTTTGTGCACAATACTGTGTGCAAGTCCTGTTAGTTAAGGGGGGCAAACGTCGCTTTTGGATGCAGTATTTTCTATCTCCTTTACTGCATTTTTGATAGAAAGGAAAGCTTTTTCTCTGCTGGTCATGCAAATATGTTGTTTAGTTTCATGTAGCTTAAGATTTGCTGCACATGTATTGCACTTTAATTGGACGTTTATTAATGCATTTACTACAAGTGGTGGTATGTCAGTTATGTCTTGTGCATTGAGATCAGCATTACACATAATGCAATGTACTGTTTGGCGCCCAATTGCTTTGAAAGCTTGGGTTAAGCAAAATTTGCAATAGAAGTGGTTGCATTTAGTGGCAACACTTTCAATTGACATAACTTTGTTGCAAATGTTACATTTGTATATTGTTGAAAGGTTGTCATCTGCTAATTGAAATCCATCACTTAATGCTGTGTAAGATATGCAAAACTCATTGACAAACTGTCCAATTTCACTTCTATTTTTGTTTATCACGCTTTTCTTTTTTTGTCTGCGTCCAGTTTTTAATTGTTCTTTTAATAAATAACATGTGACGCATTTAATGTGGTGCTTTCTAAAATTGAATGATGGTTTGCTGGTTTGTCCAAGACACCCTTTTAAATGGCATGTGTTGCAAATATAGTGTGGGTGTACATCATCTTTTTCTTCTGTTATGTTAACTGAA
>NW_022718816.1:0-626 GCF_011630105.1 Anneissia japonica
TAAGAGTAGGAAAATGAACTATAGAACAAAACAAATTAGTTTTATTAATGTGTATTAACTAATAAATAATAATTGAATTCCTCTGGGTACCACAGTGGATATTAGCGCAAGCTGTACCACATGTCACGTACAGGGTTCTTCTTAGAGTAAGTAGCGTACTGGATATCAGCGCATGCTGTACCATGTCATACAGGTTGGGTTTCCTAGATTAGGTAGCATACTGGTTGTCAGCGCATGCCGTACCGCATGTACATTACAAGGTTTTTTTCCATGTAGGCCTATTGCACTGCTGGTCAGCGCATGCTGTGCCACCTGTTAAATGTAATTTCCCTTCATGTGTTATACATGCTGTTAGTGCATGTTTCTTTGCCTTAGGACATCAAGCTTAGGTTACTCCCTCTTTGAATAAAGGATCAACTGCAAAACTTGCACTTAGTATAGGCTGCTGGCGTGCCTTCCTTTACATGCGACCCGCCTTTGGCCTTATTCAGAGCATCCCATTGTGATTTTTGAATTAATACCGTAACTTCTTCTTCGCTTTTAATTTGACGTGCGTTCGTTGTGCAGTTGATTTCACTTTACTCAATAAACATTATTTATCACCAGAACCTTAATTTCAGTCTCTT
>NW_022718816.1:632-1090 GCF_011630105.1 Anneissia japonica
TGCCTCTGTAACAGTCAAAATGAAAAGATTGAGGGCTCAATCTTGTTTTGACTGACAGAGGTCACGTCACATTCTCTCTCTTGTCATCAGGCTTCAATCCGTTCAAGTTGATTGTATTCCAAGTAAACTTTAATATTTTCCCACCCACACATTACGATTTGATAATGGCCTTATTCAGAGCATCCCATTGTGATTTCTGAATTAATACCGTAACAATTGTTCGCTTTTAATTTTACGTGCGTTCGTTGTGCAGTTGATTTCACGTTACTCAATAAACATTATTTATCACCAGAACCTTAATTTCAGTCTCTTTGTGAATTTATTTGATGCCTCTGTAACAGTCAAAATATAATTCCATTCTTATATTTAAATGGAATCGAGTTATTTTATCACGAAGACGAACGAACATGAATGTCAGATCATTTGAAGCCCGAGTACAATAAATGTAACGTCAACTA
>NW_022718817.1:0-861 GCF_011630105.1 Anneissia japonica
TAGAAATGGTAAAATTTAATTTTTAAATAAAAATTTTGATCAGATTTGGCAATAGAGGGCGGGCTGAATACAAATACAAATACAAATCTGACTAGTAAAAACAAAATAGTATAAAAGCCCGCCCTCTGTCGCCAAATTTGATCAAATTTTTAATATAAAAATTTAATTTAACCGGTTCTAGGCAACGTAGAACGACGGAATTTCAAATATTAATAGCAATTTTAATTACTTGATTCATGATTAATTTTTAATTCGATATTAAAATATATTAAAATGCCTAACGACGACAAAAGGATGTAGCATAAATGTAAAAATTTGTTTTTGTGATCTAATCGGCCAATATTTTAGGCCGTGTAGTAGCTTCATTCATGAATGTACATGTCAATGGCACATTAACAGTGTATTTAGTATATGTCCTGAAAGAATAACTAGCTTTTTTCGTGAAAATTGTGAAAAATAGACTAGTTTTAAATGATAAAATATATCTTAACCGCAGACATACATGTATAAAAAATATATTGTAAATGGTTAAGTAAACTGCCACTCAGTGAATTTCAAAAAAGTTATCTTCATTGCTGGTATGAAGTTCACCATAAAATAAAACGTCCAGGTCCAGGTAGAGTTTTTGTGAAGTTTAAAGTGTTTTCTTGTCTTCGTTAGATTCCTCTTCTGGTTACATTTAACCAACACGGCTGCTGCTCTTTGCAAGTGGAAATGGTACCGCGAGCACAGCTCTCTGGGATGGATACGTGCGCCTTACAAGATGCCATTATCATTATTTACTTGCTAATAATTGTTCATGCGGTATTTATAGCTAGATGTTTCAATGTTTTCCGATTATTGTATAGAATATATTATGTG
>NW_022718818.1:0-5609 GCF_011630105.1 Anneissia japonica
ATATATATCAGCCCTCTTGCCAGGATTTTTTCAGTGGTGGAATTTCATAAAATGTTGCCACAAAAGTTAAAGGGTGGTGCGCTAAATGTTGAAGGGTATCGGACAAGGCTCAGCATGACCCGTGTCAAACAATTTAAATTTCATTTATTCGATACCTTTAATTTATTAATGCAAATAATATGTGTACACTTAAATAACCTGTTCAAATCTCTATCCACATCAACACTTAGTGATACGCATCTTTGGATATATATAAAACAGACTCCAACTTGTAGGCATTAGTTTTGATGAATCGTTACGATGGATGGAGTTTGTTTTATATATATAAAGATGCTTATCACTAAATGTTGATGTGGATAGAGATTTGAACAGGTTCTCCCTAGAGTTCAATGCCATGTCCTCCGAATCAGACGTGTATATTTAATTGACTATTAAGATTTAGATAAAGATAAAGAATATAGCTCATCATATTAAAAGTACGTAATTTCAATTACTAATAATGTTGCTTTATCAATCACTGTTCAAAAATATCGGACACTTTCACTGAATATTGCGATCATCACGCATGTACGGTACTGAACGCACCAGCGTCGTAGGTAGATTATGATGGGCCCCAGTGCAAGATATAATTGATGGCCTTTTGATTTGAAGCGTCAATCAATCATCCTATATTTTAGGTCATCAAGCTTGGCCACCCAATTTCAATTCATTAATTTTTTAATGAATATTCTGCTAATAAAAATATTTAATAAAGTAACCAATAAGAAAGATGGAATTGTTATTAAGAGTTGACTGTACTGTACACTTTTCAATTAAGTAAAGATAAAATGTTGCCTACTAAAACGATGTAACAATATGAAATATCTACATATAGGCCTAGTCATGAGAAAATGAACACAATCAACTCACTGTACTTTCAATATTGATCGATTCCGACGAAAGCAACATGCTCATTGAATTTTAAATATTGAGAACCTTCTAATTACCGTAGGATTATGCTTAATAAAAAGCAATATAAAAAGACGCATTTTCATCATCATAGGGCCTATGCAATACACTGAGAAACAAACAGCTGCACGTTGCACGTTTAGTAGGGTAATTATTCAGACTCCGTCGTCAAAAAGCACAATCCAACAATATTTTCATCCTACTAAAATTATAATTAAAGTATTGTGCAAATTTCCTTACCATTTTACAGGTTAATGTTTCATTTCTTACCTTACCTTAGTTAACTTGTTCGCGTCATGTGTCGTATAGGCTTCAACAGAATGCCTCCATCTATCCCTGTTGGCTGCTGCAACTCTAGCTGCTCCCCCACCCCACCATGATGTCCATCGTCATTTATTTCGTTCTTTTTCCACCATTTGTCTCCATGTTGTTTTTGGTCTTCCTCGCCTCTGCTTTTCTTCTGGTGGCCATGCCAATTCAGTGTTGCAGTCATTCCCTTGGTCTCTTGTATGTTTAATGTTTCATTTCTAGAATGTAATTGTTTACGTACGGACCTACAAGATTGGGTCTACACACTTAAATGTCATATGAACTCATCAAAATATTTAAGCCTACTACTTCTCGAAAATAGAAGTAGACACCAACACATTAATTGTGAATTTTTATTTTACATTTCTGTGCTAAAAATTGTAAATAAACGGAACACGTGAATATATACAAGCCATCATGATACAGGCGCGGATCCAGACCTTCGTCCAGTTCGCAAAGGCGATGGACAGGGTGAGAAATAAAAATAAAATGTTGACCCTATTTCCAACAATCATACTTAATTTCCTTGACACTTATATTGAAAATTACCATTAGGACATTTTTTAAATCCACACTAACCTATATCTTACACTTTTACACTGATTGTACTGTAGACCCTACCAGAGGTACATTGCCATGTAATCATGGTCTTCCATTTCTATAGCGCATGATCACTGCATAACAAACGTCACGCTACTAATTCGGAGTCTCTCAGCTCAGTCCTACAAGTGTCTATTTTGGCATTGACACGTGTGTTTTTAGCATTGTTTTAAAGTAATAACCTATCAGACATTCACATGAACAACAAAACCAATGAAAATATATTTGGCTTAGCTGTTGTTTTCAGCAACAGTGGCCTATGCAGGATTTAAGGAAGGAGGGTGCTGATGAAATGAGAATCCACACCACGTCAGCGACACCATGGTTGGCGGTGACGCGAAAATTTCAGTATGTTATCCCGGAAATGGAACTTAAATTTACCATTTAATTCTTTTTATTTTTGACGAATTGACTAAAAAAAAACCGTATCCGAAAATGGTACTTAAGTACTTAAAATTATTTTAAAAAAAACAAAACTACTATATCCAACTGAGCCCCACAATAGTTGGGGCTCAGGTGAGAAATGTTTAAAAATCTGAGACTCGTATAAATGTCCAAAAATAGCACTTGAATTGTACAAAATCTACGATACCTACCTGAGCCCCACCATGGTTTTGGGAGGCAGATGAATAAATGTTGACGATTTGAGACTTTAGATGCCCGAAAACTGCACTTGAATACTTAAAATTTATGAAAACTACCAATCCATCCACATCAGCCCATCATTGTTGAGGCTGAGGCAAGACAATTGTAAGAATTTGAGATTTTTAGATGCCGGAAAATGGCACTTTAATACATAAAAACTACAAAAATGACTATATCCACCTGAGCCTCATTCATCATGGATGAGGCTGAGGTGAGAAAATTTTAAGAATTGGGGACTTTTAGATTATTCCTGATGATGAAAAAATTAATGGAAATGTTTAAGACTGTTATAAAAAGATATCAATGTTACTATTTTCAGAAACAATACGATTGTAAGAAGAAGGTAACCTAGAGATAAAACTCCGTTTAAAAACACAAACACGACTGAAAAGAACATCAAAAACGTGCAAAGACCGTAACACTCGACAATTTACATGAAGACAGGCGAACAAAATTAGAACTATAGTGTGAATTAACACAGCTAAACAAAAATAACATATCTAACAGAAAATATATATCACTAGGCGGCAAGAGATCACAGGAGTACCCAAAACAGTTGACAAAGAATCTGTTACACTTAAAGGAAAAAAAATGTCAATAAGATTTAATTGAGAATTGGAGGCCGAACTAAAAATAACGCAACAATACCCTAAATGTGAGGAAACTAAGGTACGATACAGGGATATGATAGCTTTAGGACTCTTAATATTCCGACTATTATTAACAAATAAGTTAAAAAAAAAAAACAGAAGTCCTGAAATCATCATCATTATTATTATTACTATGATTATTATTTTTTTGCGATTGGCATCCCACCCACAACCCTTAACATGTTTTTAAATTTTAGTTAGCAAAAAAAAAATGTACAGATGTTAGGTAAATAGTAAGCATCTTTTTTTTTTCTTTAGAGGTGGGGACATTTATGAAAAACAATTTAAGGCTGATATTATTGTGGGCTTTTTAAGTCTTTCGAAAGAATGGTTGGTGACAAAACAGAAGACAGTTCTCCAATGCGTTTTAATTCCCTTCTTTTTACACCCCTCATGAAAATATGTGGACCCACCCCAGTACCTTACAGCAGAGTATTCAGTATGTGGTAAGTGGAACGTACCACTTAAGTGAGTGTGGCTGATAAAAACGGCCGGTGTATGTTCACAATGGAATAAAATACATTATAAAATGATATTGTTAAAAATGTTGGTGAGTTCCGGCTATATGAAATGGATTATAAGATTGAAAAAAATAATATTAATCTCATTATTGTTGTACTGATGCTATGTACACGTTTTAATTATTATTATTGATTCGTTAACGTTGTTACATTTTTATTTAAATGTAATGTATTGTTCAAGGATAAATTACTATGTAATGCTCCACTTGGCCTCGTTTTGGCTACAATAGTTTAATAATTTTGTTATTACCATTACTCATTATCATTAATGAGATAATAGTCAGTCAGAGGGCTTATTAATATGTAATAATATGTATACTAAGCCTGAAAGTGGCGCTTTACTACGACGGCCATCTTGGATGGTACACATACATAACTCTGCATTGCTGCGCCATCTTGTCAGCACTCTAGTTGTTTAATAAATCTATGATCTTGCAACACTTAATACAATAGTACGCCCCGACTGCAAGCGGCGCAAAAAAAAAAACGTTATGTCAATAATATCATACCCATTTCTGTCGTATATATTGAGTGGTAAAACAAAGCAACCTTTGTTCTTTTATTTTTTTTTCTAATTTTATTAAAAAGAATTTTCAATGTCAACCTAAATTATGTTACATTATGCTACGCTTAGTGAAATTATGCGTAGCACAAATGCCAAATGCTACAGGGGTCTAAATTATGCTACAAAGCATAATGCTACGTGTGGCCACGTTGACGCTATACAATGGAAATAGGATAACGTGGAACTTGGTATTTCCATATAAACATGAACAGCGCCATCATTTTTTACAATAGATAAAGTATCACTTTTATTTTTTGGTGTTTTTTTTTGTATACCTAATATCAATTACTTTTAAAAGTCACAATCGTTAGTTAAATATTTATATGTTGCTTTACGCAGTTTAATGTTAGTGCTTCCCACTTTTGTGTGCTTATATTCAACGTCAGTAATATCGATTCAATTGAATCAAATAATTAATAATAATCAGTGGTTCCTCTACTCTATAAGTCAGTAACACTAACTCAAATCAAACTTAGAGATCTACAATTATAGTTGTAACAACCAAACAGCATGCAATGTGGGAAATTTTGAGTATAGTTTTCGTTAATTCATTGCTTATTATCAGCTCTGTTGTGTCGGATAAGTATCATTTTGACAAAAAAAATATCAAACAGCTCAACAATTATTTAATTAGTAGATTTAATTAATTTATTTAAGATTATGCTTTTATATTATTGTGGTGGTGGTCCTATTAGTAGTTGTGGTAGGAATAGTAGTAGTAGTAGTAGTAGCAGCAGCAGCAGTAGCAGTAGCAGTAGCAGCAGCAGCAGCAGCAGCAGCGGCAGCGGTAGCGGTAGCGGTAGCGGTAGCAGTAGTAGTAGTAGTAGTATTAGTAGTAGTAGTAGTAGTAGTAGTAGTAGTAGTAGTAGTAGTAGTAGTAGTAGTAGTAGTAGTAGTAGTAGTAGTAGTAGTAGTAGTAGTAGTCGTAGTAGTAAAACTCACCTATTGTATTTAAATTCTTTACTATGAGCTTAAATGTTACCCATGGAATAGTACAAATTGGCTTTCTTTAACTCGGTAAATAACTTTATTTTATATATTGAGTAAGCCGTAATTGTTGTCATTTTTTAAAGAGCTCATCAATTTTTTCCATAACACTTCATTTTGTTTGCATTAAAAAAACTCATGTTTTTCATCATCTATGGCATCGCAATTGTTACATTTGCTAACGTTTTTGATATTACATTTACAATGTAATATCAAAAACGTTAGCAAATGTAACAATTGCTAACGTTTTTGATATTACATTTACAATGTCGTTCATTTGTAGGAACAATTCTATTAAACAATTTGTAATTCAATTGCGTATATTATATATATATATATATATATATATATATATATATATATTATTTCATTTTAAACTTTCAA
>NW_022718818.1:6897-24833 GCF_011630105.1 Anneissia japonica
TATATATATATATATCGCGTAATTTCAATCATACTAATATTAATTAATGAAATTGAATATAAATTCAACAGTATATTGGTAAAAGGATTTTGTATATTGGAAAAACGTAAACGTAAAATGAAATCATTTTGTAGAGAAATATAAGCTTCAGATCTCGGTGAACTCGTTCAAAACAATTTAAAGTTTAAAGATAAATATTTCTAATTTGTAAACCATCAGATCTGGTAATTACAATTATTCGGGCATAAGACTAGCAAAACAATGGCTTGAGTCATGTTAAAACTATAGGAGTCCCAAAAATCTTGGAAACTAAATATAAATTTAATAAAATATAAATTCAGATTAATATGCGGTGTAGTTAACGGGAAAAGTGTATCATGTGAAGAATCATAATATACAGTTTGTATAAAATTCAAATTACACCATTTTTTAAATATCGAAAATTGTCACCAAATGGTCATAACTATAATTGTAATAATTCTATCTCAGAGTTGTGTATCGATCCTTTTGGTGTTGAAGATGGGACTATTCCCGATGAACAGCTATCCGCTTCAAGTGAATATTCTTTTTGGAGTAGGGTACAACGTGGACGACTGAACACTAAAGAAGATAGATTGGGAGCAGGAGCATGGTGTACAAAAACCAAAGACCAATACCAGTGGATTCAAGTTGACCTCGGCAAACTGCATAAGGTACATGGAGTAATCACACAAGGCCGCAACAAATGCTGCTTAGAATGGGTGACGTCTTATGAAATTTTTTACAGTGTCGATGGTAACCTGTTTCAACCAATCAGGAATTCAGATTGTCAAGTAACTGTAAGTTTCATTACAATATTTCCCAATATATTTACATATACTTTTTTTTTTCTTTTTTATTGAGAATAATCACCTGTATAATATTATATCCAAATAATATCCGAAAAAAAAATTTAAAAATTAAAAAATATTTCAGAAATTATAGTTATTTTTCGTTTTCTTTTGCACAGAATATAATGTTTCATATTTTGTGATTCTCTTGTTTGCAAGTTGTCTTTTACATGTTTTATGAAATACCGTGTATTTTCGTACTAGATGAATGCAGGAGCTGTGAGATATTCCAGTACACCGGGGTACACCCCCCCACACACCTACCTCGAAAGATGTACTGGGTTCTTTATAGTGCACATTAGCCAATTATGTACACTCTGCCTACGGCTAAACCTCCAGAGACATAGTCGAGCGTGCTGTTCGAACCAACGCCGATATTATAGCTGCAACTTTACTTAAAATCTACACTAAAGTTATAATTAAAGGATAAAATAAAATTTCAGATCAATATCACATGAGGAACGTTAATAATAAAAAAAAATGAATGTTTTTTTTTCTTTCTCATCAAACACTCACCACTGCTGTTGTTGGCATAATTGAGCTGCAGAGTGGAAACACATTATTCTTAGGTCAATGTCAAAATGAGGATATTTCTCTTGGACAGATGAGAGCTCCGATCCCTGGACAGACAGTATATTTCCAACTTTACTCTTTTTACATAGGCCTATTTGTCTGCCTATTCCTACTCTGAGTTTTCAAATAAAAAATACAATGATCCTGCCATCCTGCTAATCTCAATCGGCCGATGGCTAACAAGCTAACCACTACTCACCAATACTAATTGCATCTGCTACGGTATTTTGCTGTTATGTAAATATTCACGCATTCTTGTCATGAGCCATGTCCTCTGGACGATTATCTTTTCTAACCACCATTTGTAATGTCCTTATATAATCTTTTTTCATTCAAAAAGTGCCTCTTGAATTGAATTGAATAATTTCCCATAAGAACCCTTCGATTTTCATCTATTTCCATAAACGCCCCCTCAATTTCTACTCTGTTTTTCATAAGCGCCCCGTTTAAATAAGCACCCAGTTTGAATAAGCGCCCCTCAGAAAGTTTAAAAAATATTTTAAGCGCCCGGGCGCTTATTCGCGCGAGAACGGTATGTTATTAAAACTTTGAAACATATCGAAAAAAAAAGTACTGCAAAAATGATTCCCGAAGCTTATGAAAGTAAAATGTTTTATTTTATTTCATTTATACATTTTGCTGAAGTAATTCATAATACTATCCGTCGCCAGACACCATTTCAGTATTTCTGAGGCTGAAGTTTTGCTGCAGGAGTATTGATTACTGTACTATACTATACATTGAGACTTGGAACCGGAATTAGAAGTAAAAGTACCGATAACAGGAGTATAAATTTATTTATTTATTTCGGTAAAAATCTGCAACAGGCAGCCAGATGGTTGAAAACGTTGAACTTACATATATCAAAAAGTCAACTACAAATGGGTATCTACAGTAGAATGTTGTGCCATTGGATATACTAGTTTAGTGCTCTAAAAAAAGTAGCGAACGAATAGGGTTCACTTCCCAAAAAAATCTGCACTATTGCTGGTTTGTCAATGTATATCATCCAGTGAACAGGGCTATCAAAGCTCGCTCCTTTGATCATTTAATTTGTAATTGGCGCCTAGGCATATTTTAGGTTTATGTTCTATTTATATCCTATAAATATATATATATAAATCATCAAAGAAAGGTAAATACAGTGTTTGAATAAAGGACATAATAATACATCGTGTAGCATAGCTCTCAACAAATGTAGTCCTGCAAATAAATGAATAAAGACATTGTGTAATAAAATGCCTCTGGCGGGACTCGAACCTGCAACCTCTCGCTGTGAAGGCGAGCGTCATAACCATTAGACCACGGAGGCTTCATGTTTGAACAGATTCAAATACCACCAGATACACTCCATTACACAATAGGTACGGCTAGAAACAAATAGTGGCATATAAAATAAATCAAGAAAGCCGTTAACACTGTTAAATTATATATATATATATATAAATCATCAAAGAAAGGTAACTACAGTGTTCGAATAAAGGACATAATAATACATTGTGTAGCATAGCTCTCAACGAATGTAGTCCTGTAAATAAATGAATAAAGAAATTGTGTAATAAAATGCCTCTGTATAGGTGAAATTTTGCCCTACCTGACGAGGAAATCCACCGAATACTCAGTACATTTGATAACAACTGCGAAAAATATCATATAGTTGTGTAATAATGAAATTGTGTAATAAAATGCCTCTGGCCTCGAACCTGCGACCTCTCGCTGTGAAGGCGAGAGTCATAACCATTAGACCACGGAGGCTTCATGGTTGAACAGATTCAAATACCACCAGATACACTCCATTACACAATAGGAACGGCTAGAAACAATATAGGTACATACAATATAAATCAAGATAGCCGTTAACACTGTTAAATTATATATAAATCATCAAAGAAAGGTAAATACAGTAAGTCTCTTATACACATCTTGAAAAAATTAAAAAACAACATTTATTATAATGTAATTTTATTAACCCTCCTTTGCGTAAGCCTAGAATGCTAACAATATGTTGGACTTTTTGTCAGATTCCAAAGTGTTCAATAACGAACAAAACTCGTCAGGAAGCTGCATTAGATGCGCTGTGGAGTGTATGATGGCGGTAGAATACAAGTGTTTTAAATATGGTGGAGAGTCCCTCTATATTACTTGCAGCAACAGTGGAAATGTTGATAGCTTAAGTTTGTTTGGAATGAATGAGCCTTTCCACTATGTCCCTTGGATATTGTTGCTAAGGTCTCATCAAGTGTAAACCTTAGTGTGTTTGTCGGGCATGCGCATTTGTTGTGCCCTGTTTTGATTGGTTCGTTGCTCAGCTTGATCATCCAAGAAATGTCAATTATTAAAATTAGATTATGTGTCCTCTGTATTTTTTTCCAGCAAACAAAACCAATGAGTACTTGAATAATGTGTGTAGTAATTATAATAAAAATTCGTTCATTATAATATGTAATTGAAGCCATAAAGCGGATCGTGTTTATATTTTCAATCTTAGCAATATGAATTAATTAAATTGAATATAAATTCAACAGTATATTGGTAAAAGGATTTTGTATATTGGAAAAACGTAAACGTAAAATGAAATTGTACAAGAAAATAAGTTTCCGAAAAAAAAGAAAACTTTAATATAGAAAGGATCTTGGTGAACTCGTTGAAAACAATTTGAAGTTTAAAGAAAAATATTTCTAATTTGTAAACCATCAGAACTGATAATTACAATTATTCGGACAGAACACTAGCAAAACAATGGCTCGAGTCCTGTTAAAACTATAGGACTCCCAACAATTCCATCAGGATTGAACAGTTCAACAAAAAAAGGACGAGCCGGTCAGAACTTTTGTCAAATCAAACTAATTTTAGATATTTTTAAAGCCAATAAAATGTTGAGTCGTCGTATAATTTATATGAATTAAATGATTGATTACGGTATATGCGGTGTTAGAGCCCTTGTAAAATAATACGGCAAAAAGCAATAGTTTACGTTGTAAAGCATTCGTGTATCTGCTGATTTTTCATAACACCTACTTGTAGCTTATACTGTATAACTTTTTTAAATTACTATAAGAATTTTTAGAGGCAAAAACCCGAAAAAAACAGTTATTTTTCATCGTTTTCTTTTATCCACAGATACGCGTAGCGTTTATGTTGTTTAAAACAAATCGTATTTAAAAGCATAGAGCAAAAAATAATGGTGTGGTTTTCAATATTTCATTGTATATTACAAGTAGAGTAACATTTATTAATTTTTCATAATCATAATCAAATAAAATATACAAAGACTTTGATTAACTTTTAAATTGTAAACAACAGTATTAATTGAAGAAAGACCGTCAACGTCCAAAATGGAATGTTCTCACAGAAACTCTAAGGCCTGTAGAAACTAAAAATCAATTTAATAAAATAAAGATTCAGATTAATATGCAGAGCAGTTAACGGAAATCAGGGTATCATGTGAAGAATCATAATATACAGTTTGTATAAAATTCAAATTACACCATATATTAGCTTATAAAATTTTCTTTCAATTTATTTCAATTTATACTGTATAATTTTTTTTTTAATATCAAAAATTGTCACTGAATGTGTCATAACTATAATTGTAATATTCTATCTCAGATATTATGTGTATCGATCCTCTTGGTATTGAAGATGGGACTATTCCCGCTGAACAGCTATCCGCATCAAGTGAAAATTCTTCTACGCATGCTGCACATCGTGGACGACTGAACACTGAAGTAACTGGTCTTGAACAAGGAGCATGGTCGTCAGGAACCCTTGACCAAAACCAATGGATCCAAGTTGACCTCGGTAAACTGCATAAGGTACAAGGAGTAATCACACAAGGCCGGAACGACAACTTACAATACAGGTACTTACAATGGGTGACGTCTTATGAGATTTTTTACAGTTCCGATGGTAACCTGTTTCAACCAATCAGGAATTCATATTGTCAAGTAACTGTAAGTGACATTACATTTTTTCCCAATATATTTACATAGATTTTTTTTCTTTTTTATTAAGAGTAATCACCTGTATGTCATATACGAATATAGTAATATACGAAAAATTTAAATTTAAAAATTAACAAAAAAAAAATTGTGAAATTTATATTTGTTTTTTGTTTTCTTTTGTACAGTACCGTATATAATGTTTTAGGCCTATATTTTGTTCATTCTGTTTTTTGTTTTTTTTTTTGGTGGGGTTTTTTTTTTTTTGCAAGTTGTCTTAATACAAGTTTTATGAAATACCTTATATTCCAAAATTTCTTTATATATGAAGACAAATAAAGTTTCTTGTATCTTGTATGTGTTTAGAACTTATTGTTGATCTTTAGATTATGTGATATTTATAAAATTTTGTTGAAAAAAACGTTTTCTCTGGACCTTTCTTCGCGCAATTCGTTCGTATTCATTCAACTGACTGGAAACATACAGTTTTATATAAGGCCTGTTATCATCATTTATATATTTTTTATTTAGTTGGTCCGATGATTTTGTTTTATACTATTTCATTTTTATGGGTTAGGGCCTTCGACCATGGGAACCCTAAACCATGGGGCCCCGTTCACCGAAGCGCATGCTGAACCACAGGTAGTTACACCTCTGGTTATACTCGAAAAAACGTGCTGAGAACGTAATGTTAATTATAAGATTATGTGATATTTATAGAGGTTTGTTGGAAATTCAGATCAAGACACTAACGTGACAAACATATTCCCTGGCCCTGTCTACACCCAATTCGTCTGGCATGGCTATATAAGTTTACGATTTGAGGTTCTTGGATGCTCAGCAGGTAAATAAAAATAATATAC
This sequence comes from Anneissia japonica, assembly GCF_011630105.1. Lineage (NCBI taxonomy): Eukaryota > Metazoa > Echinodermata > Crinoidea > Comatulida > Comatulidae > Anneissia > Anneissia japonica. The sequence goes on from NW_022718818.1 coordinate 13,144, forward strand.
CAATTAGATTTAAATTAAAAATTGAGTAGTAATAATGGTAATGACAATGATAGTGATAATAAATGCTTGTTTATATTTCCATAGAAAACAATAAAAGCTAAAAGTATTAAATTGTTCATAAATATACATAATACAGGAAATAAGAGAAGTATTTACACTGGCACGATTTTATAACGAATTATTGTGTATGCGATAACAACACATTTTAACAAACCAATTCAAAAAATGTCATATTCATGAAAAAACGATAAAATCGTCGTTACTACTTCGGTTTTATCGTCTTTCTATAATTATGGCGCCATTTCAACATTTGTCATAATATTTTGTTATTATATACACGATAAATCGTTATCGAATCGTCCTAGTGTAAAGACTCTCTTATTTCTTTTGTTTTCTATGAACAATTACTTTTTAGCACTTGATCGTTATCATTGCAAGTATAAACAGGCCTTAATGACAACTATGGCATTATATTGTGATTATAATTTACGGTAATGATGTTGAAATTATTGATTATGAACACTAATGAATTATTAAAATGCAAAAGTATTATTCAAATGTTAATATGTCTTAAACATTTATTACAATATATTCAATTTTCTTTTGTCTGAATCACAGCTTGTTTTGGTAATCAGACGTTACGAATTAGTGTAAAAAATCGATATAAAGAAGACAGTCTTATAGTATAACTAGGCCTAATTGTATTTACTATACCACTCTAAATTTGTTTTGTGTAGGTCCAATGTGCTCAGAGTTGGGTGGACGCTCCACTTATTACAAGTCTTTTCGTCGCAATCCACAATGTTCTGTAACGACCAAAAACTCGAAAAGAAGTTGCATTAGATGCGCTGTGAAATGCATGAGGGCGCTAGGATGCAAGTATTTCAAATACGATGGAGAATGCCACATTTATACCTGCAGTAACAATGACTATTTTGTTGCCTTTCAGTATAATGGTTAAAATTGGCCTTTCCCTCGGATATTGTTGCTAGGATTTGAAAGATTTAAACGTACGCGTGTTCATGGATATACGTATATCTGCCTTGTTCTTATTAGTCAGTCGCTAACTTTGATCATTCCAGAAATGTTTATTAAATTTCTTAGATAATGCATGCTTTGTATTTGTTACAACAATCATCATTCTTCAAACACCGATGAAGTCTTGACTAAATAAAACTGTGTGTGTAGTAATTTTAGCACAAATTCGTTCATTGTTTTTATTGGAACTCATAAATTGGTTCGTGTTTGTAATTTGTACTGGATGATTTTGGTATTAAGCAAAAGTATAGGACTTTCTTAGTCAGAGCTAACGCTTTATGTAGGACATATTCAAAGTGTTCCGCAGAAATTAAATGTTTAGGACATAATTATTGCATAAACGGTTCCTCTATGACTATATAAATTACTTTAGTGAGGCTCTATCAGAAATACTTAGTCATAATTACCTTTGGGTCATTAAAAAAGAACTACTAATATTTATTTAATGTTGGAGTCTGTAACTTTATTCAATAACATCCCTTCATGCTATGAAGACTGGATAAAATATATACACAATTTTGTGAGCAGATTTTGTGCTGGAAACTGTATAATCAAATCTATTGTTCACTGTGCTCTTCCTCCCTCACTAATTGGCGATGGTGTAAACTAATTTATTTGTACTGTAATTTGAAATTTTGAAATTTTCTTGTTAATTGTGGGCAATATAAAGTATACATATGCCCTCTTCTATTAATTTATAGGCCTACTTTTTTATATAATGCTATTTATATATGCATTAAAGCGATAAATGGATAATTTTATTCTTAGTAATATGTATTTTATTCAACATACTAACGGTTTGAATGAATGTATTTCAATGTAGATTTAATTGAAGTTTTTTGTAAATTGAAAATGTGATTTAGTTTAATATAATCGTGAAAATAGAATTATTTTGCAAAACATAACACATCATAGATTAGAATGCTATGCTCCGGCACTTAAATATCGTGGCTAAGGTTCAACAAAACGACAACATGAAACATGCAAAAACACGTGCGTTTATTGGACAACGTCGTGTTTGTAAGCACGTTCGTATTCCTGGCCCTAATTGGTCAGTTGGTAAGATTGGGTGACATTCCGGAAATGTCCAAAGTGTAAACAATAGAATATAATGTTGGTGTAGGTATACTTGGTGAAGAGCAAGTAGTATTTAGGGACATTTACTCCACTAATGATAATATGTTTGTACTCCGTTCCATACTTGAATTATACTTAAAGAAACATAAGCGGTTGTATTGCACTTTCATCGATTACAACTTGGTTGACCGATTATCTCTATAGATTAAACTAATATTATGTGGTATAAATGGTAAAGTCATTAATGTCTTTTATAATTTGTCTGCTAACACGAAGTTATGTGTCAAACAGATTTGTGTGATATCCGAATTTTTCTCTGTAATGTTGGAGTGCACCGAGGAAAAATTTATCTCCGCTTTTATTTGCTATTTATCTTAATGACTTCGATTTTTTTTGTTAGTCGTTATTATAAAAGTTTGGATCACTTAGCTAATGAATTTAATAATGTCTTAAGTGATGATGATGTAGAAGTGTTCCTCAGACTATATGTGTAATTGTATGCAGATGATACAATTATTATGTCCGAAAGTCACTCAGAACTCCAGAAAGTATTAAATGTGATTACTGCGACATGTGGAAGCTCACAGTAAATACGAGTGAAAAAAAAAATAAAATTTATAATTATACCAGAGATAGCGTTCGAATACTCCAATTTTAATGTTTGGAGATGAACAAATTGATATTGTAGATGAGTATGTCTATTTAGGTAGGCCTACAACATGTAATTTTAAATGGAAAATTTTAAAAAGCCATTGATAAGCAAGTAACACAGGCAAAAAGAGCAATGTGCAGCGTGTTAACTAAAGCTAAACAATTAAGTCTACCATTAGGTATTCAGTGTGAACTGTTTGACCAGCTTGTTTTGCCTACATTAGTATATGGTTGTGAAGTCTGGGGATTCCAAAAACTACATGTAGATCTGATCGAGATGTTTTTTTTTAGATTGCATGATGGTTCTGGGTAAAGTGGGGCGGGGAGATATCGAACTAATAGTAGAGAATAGAATGTTAACTTTTTAGATGCGTGTCATTGATGGTAAAAAAGTAAACGGTCAAACATTATGTTCAGATTGTAAAGAAATTTCACGACCAGGGTTTACACCTGTGAAAACGGAATAGTAAAATAAAAATATAAATAAAATTTAAAAAAAACACTCTTAACAAATGTGGCATGCCCCAAATGTGGAATGATTATGATAATTTGCATAAAAAGTTGATAGCAAATAGTATTAACCGATTGATTGTTGTCTCAAAACAGGATTGGATGCACGAAGTTAACACATAGAATGTGTGAAAATTATAAATACTTTAAGTGTGATCTCGTATTTGAACAATCATTAATAACATTATCAGATAAAAAAAAAAAAGAAACTGACCTTTGTAGGTGTGATGATCACGCTACAAATTGTACTCTGTGTAATCGAAATGATACCGGAGATAATTCCATTTTTTATTCGTTTGCCCTACACTAAGGATGTTTTAAAGTATATTATTACATTAGACCTAACCAAAATAAAATGCACCGATTATTTAATACCAGATCAAAAAAAACTGTCGAAACTTGCTCAATATATTCACAAGATATCGTGTTTGTTTGGTTATAATATTGTTTTTACTTAGCCTTATTATTAATGTTGTTAACTTTATTAGTCCTGCAGTGTAAGCTGACCGATTATTTTCTATGTTCACATGAGAAAGAATGTTCTCTCATACACCGAAAGAGGTCGAATAAGAAATAAAGTTTTTGTCATTTGTTATTGTCATTGTACTTGTTGATAGTTATTTAAAATTTGAAGAGCATGTAAATATTATTTATAATGTAAAACAGGAAGCAGTGAAATTACATGGAAACATCTCAAACCGAACATCAAAAGTTATAACCCGCGGTACCGCCGTTTTTTGTTTTATTACATAATCAACTGATAAACAAGTTACAACTAATTACGATAATTAAACTGTTTTGCCCATGCTCGCTATTGTGTAAGTACACATCTACTCCCGGCATCGCGTTCTTATAGTGATCTCCCAACGTCATGCCATACTGCCTAAATTTTATGCAGAAATGACGAATGTACTTCGCGAAAAATGTTATTTTTTATACTTTGCAAATACGCGCGATGACTAAGAGTCCATATTCTATTTTAAAATATCAATCAAACAGTGCATCTAGAGTTTCAGTTTTTATAAATATTAACTGTTTGACCTGCATACAAGGACGGTGAACGTAACGTGCATTTCAGGTATTTGTAGGCCTAGGTGCTCTATTGGCTGGGAAATTATGATGGTTTTTTTTGTGTGTGTTTTTTTTTCACACAGTTAAGGCAGTTATAAAGAGCGCTATTTTAGGTCACTTTTGTGAACTGATACACATAAATATGCATGCCCGACCGCCCCCTTGTGAATGGTGAAACATAGTTCAGTGGTGTATCAAGGAAGCTGCAGGGTTTATGCGTGGATGAATACTACGGCGTATGCCAAAATCTCTTACATAGGCCTTGGCAGTTAAGAAAGTGTGAACATTAATTGATTATGCTGTTTATGTATAGCATGTTCTCTCAAAATGTATAAAAAAAAGTACAGTAAAATTGAATCTGGCTATAAAGTACAGTTAAGTTATATGCCTAGATATGACATGTGTTGTTTGTAGCAATTGTATGTCCCCTAAAGTAAGTACGGATTCTGAAGGATATAAACGTTTAGAAATTCTCGGAGACAGATTACGTGTACTTCGGACACAGTTGTTAACTTACAATTTACAATTACTATTTGTTATAAGAAAAAGAATGCAGTCAATTTACAGACAGTGATCGTACTTGCTGTATTCCTTTGCATGACTCATTGGCTGGAAAAATTTAAGAATTTTTTTGTAGAACCGTCTGTAAATCAGTGAAAACTATTTTTTCTATACTTCCACTGGTTTTGATCGTTTTAAATGAGCTATTTAATTTTTTAATTGGGTAGAAAGACTTTAAGTAACATTACGTCATAGTATGTGTATAGAACGCGAGCCGCTCTTTGCCAATTGAACTAAAGAGTTGGTTGTTTTGAGTTACGTAAGGTTTAAATGCAAATTAATTGTCTTGTAACTGAGTTACAGACCGAATATTTGGTTCCATAGGCAATGATTTATAGGCCTACATATGTCTATATTTTTTCATAATTTAATTTATAAATATATTTATTGTTTATTTCTAATTAAATCTGAAAATGTAACATTTTGGTTTGGCCCGCGGCAGCCAAAGTGCAGCGCCGGTACCGACATAAAACGGTTAGATTGTACATTATTACCATGTAGTGATTTTCTCCTTATCAATGGGCACTTTTCTATACAATTTTCTTAATCCCACAAACATATCTCAATATTTTTCAACTCGCCATTAAATACCAGTAGTACATAAATATATTGATTATATTGAAAAAAGCCATTATGTAACCTGATTGCACAGCCCGCATGAATATGTCTAGATTAATATGTATAGCCAGTTATGGCAGAAGTTCCACGAACGTGGGTAAGCCTTAAAATTGTATCGAGGCAAGGAAAATTACTATATGCAAGGGATAGATTATACACCGGTGTGGACTCACAAGAAGTTGATACGTTTTCTTTTACATGTCATTAATAACATGAATATTGGCATATTCATTATCCGTCACAATTATGATTGGTCAAATACACTGATATTACAGCGCCACCAATTTTCCCAGCGGTTACATTAATGTGTTCTTTTAAATTCTTGCAAAACTGCTTCACTCTTAATAACACATTTGTGTCAAAGGAGCCTCAAAATCAAAATTCGTAAATGTAAAAACCTAACAACCGAAATGCTGAAAATGTTGAACTGCGGTTTTTTTTTTTTTTATTTCATCGCTATGCATTAGTCTTGTTTTGTCAAGTAAGTACCGTAAATGCTCGGATAAGCGCCGCGGCGCTTATAACGCGCTTGGAGGCTTCAGTGCGGCGATTATCTGAGAAATTCTTTAGTAGAACCGTCTGTAAATTGCCTATTTATATAATTCTTTAAGTTAATCTGATTGCAATATTGACATTTTCTTCAACAGTTATTCCACATTCAAAACTCACTGTAGGCCTATTACTGTCTAAAAAATAATTAAGTGTTAATATTTTATTATTATTATTATTATTATTATATATATATATGTATATATATATGTATATATATATATATAGATATTTATAATTCTGTTTCAATTCTGTAAGTGGCAACATACGTTTCTGTTGAATTTACAAAAAAAAAAGCGCCGTGATCGTAATAAAAGCGCCGTAGTCAATGAAAGCGCCGTAATCATAATAAAAACGCCGTAATCAAAATTAAAGCGGCGTAATCATAATTAAAGCGCCGTCATGCCATTTATTTTTAACAAATCAAAAGTTTAGGAAGACAACAGGGTCATAATGAAAGCGCCGTTAACTTGTTACAAAAAAAAAAAAAAAAAGAACCATACACGATTACACTGACGTTGAATCAACGGTGATTGCCACTTGCAATTTTTGTCATTGGTTTCAGAGAATTTTGGATTTGATCATCTAGCAATTATGCTGATTTTGGACCATTGGCGCAAAGCTTATGCGCTCTCGTGTGCCTGTTTACATGACGCTCAACTTTTAGGGGCCCCATATTTCTCCTACCATTAGGATTCTCAATCTAGCACCCTGACCCAAGATAGCTTTGTTGATACATACAATCCTCTGACTTGACTGTAGCAGTGGCGGTGCTATGAGTCTGTGGGGGCTAGAATATCTAAAGCCCCTCCCCACCCTCTCCAGTCGGTGAGGCTTTGTCTCCACCCTGTCGGTGCAATTAGAAGGGATTCGTCGGGGGATTAAAAACAAAACATATTTTAAAACGTTTATTTCAAATGTTGGCCTAAATTGGATAGGTCTTTATAAATTAATGTGTGGACGCCCATGAGATAAACACAAAAAACACCATCCTTAGGTCAAGATGCCCTATATGAGCGTCAAGTAGCTTATCATTTTAAACATGTTCTCATTGGGCAGGAAGAATACCCCCTCGCAAACCCTACCCACCCACGACCCAAGGGGGCGTTGCCCTGCCGTCTAGGAAATCATAGCCGCCACTGGACTGCAGGATCAGGAAACAGTTAGGATATAGTCATATATAATATTGTATCCAGTGACAGATTAAAGAGAGGGAGGTAGCCGGCCCGTCCCGCTAAAGTTTTCAAAATTGTTTTTACAACTGGAGATAAACAATAATATATTCAATTTTTTAGGTCTGAGTGCCATTCCGGGCATCATAATCATAAATGTTCTTAACTCGGCCCCAACTGTGGTGCTGACGTGGTGGTATAACCTCCTTTAGTGAAAGTCTTTCCCAGGAACCGGACAAGGATGAAAGCAACCAAAGGTCCTGAAAAATAATGTCCTGGACGTTAGGGGTCTAGGCCCAGAGATAAACTTAATAGAATTGTGTATTTCCGTCTGTATTTTGTATCCGTTGTGTATTTCCGCTTACCTTCATTTAGCGGTCATGAAGAATTGCTCTAATTTATCGAAACAAATTGCAAATTTTAACATACTAGCGGATAAGGGTTTACGGTATGGTTTTATATGTAACGTCAAAAGGGCAACATTACACGTACGTACAGTATTTCGCATCCTGGTTTTATGTAGAATGCCAAAAGGTCAAATTTCAAACACAGTCAATTTTCAAGCTCTTAATTTTCAAGCACATTAGGTTAACAAACACAGTCAATTTCCGTCAAACCATGGAGGAAATTGTTTTATTTCCTCCATGGTCAAACACAGTTGGTTTTCGGCTTTTCAATAAGTTCCATTAAAAGTTTGGTTTACCAATGTAGTCTTATCTCATTTGAGTGGTATCTTAATCTAAACGGAAGAAGCTGAGGTTCTATTCAGTTTAGTATATTTCACACGTCAAATTTTGTAAAATATATCAATAAATTAAATAATAACTGCGCCCTTGGACCGGATGGTATTTCTGTCTAACATCTCAAATATTGAATTAGGTACCGTTATAGGCTCCAACCTACCACTTATAATTGCAAACCTATTGAATATTTGCATTAAATATGGGGTAATCCCAAAAACGTCTCTTTAAGGCACTCTAACTCCCCATTCTCAAAAACAACATTCTTGATCCATCAGTAGTTGCAAATTATAGACCCATTGTATCAAATAATCCATATAAATTATTTTGTCTAATAAAATTGATCTCTTGTCACAACTGCTTGTTAATGACTCCAAATATAGGGTATTTTAATGCCACCTTCTATCGATAGAAATGTATCCTTTGCTTCTGTTATAATCAATAATGTATACAAGAAACGTTTAAAGGCTGATATAAAGAGCCACAGTTGCGTAAAACATGGAATCTGTGACAGTGTAAAGAATTGCTTATACAATAACGATATTCATATACTCAATAATTTAACAAGATCATTAAAAAATTTCCGCTCTTTCGGTTCTTGTATAATGGATGTTAGTTCCTTTAAATTTGTATTTTGTATTTTTATTTATTTTTATGTAGCTATTTTTACCTTCCCCAGCCTGGGGTATTTGTTGAATAAATTGAAACTGAAATTCTAATAATAATAATAATAATATAATAATAATAATAATAATAATAATAATAATAATATTGTTATTATGATTATTACAATTACTATTATTATTATTATTATTATTTTATTATTATTATTTATAATAATCATCATCATCATCACAAAAAAGCAATCCACCAAAACTTTTAATAACAGAAAGTACTTTAAAAACTTTCTATCTTTAGCCAATCGCAGTAGATATAATATGCCCAGAGTGTTTTCCCACTCTGGGCATATACCTACTGCGATTGGCAAAAAATGAAAGAGCACTCATACGTCACGATGCAAAGCCTGGCTGCGCACAAAATCGGCTTATGTTCTAAATACAAGTTCACCTCATTAATAAGGATCGGCTGTTAGTTTCAAACAAAGGAAATATTTATGCACTGTACTATAGGCGCCATAAAATGAGAGTGGAACTTAATTTATCGGTAAATCAAAAATTTTCACTTAAACGAGAATTTAGGTCTGGTACCTAATTTCTCGATGGTACCTGAATTTTCTTGACGCCGTCCGTGCTGCAGTTGCGGATGAGTCGGACCAGGACAATGTCAAACGAATTGTTGTTACTTATTACTATTTAGGATCGGATGGCTGATAACAATGTAGCCTACGTCAGAAATGATTACACATATAAAAAAGTGTACATAATGTGTAACAATCCCCGTAACAATCCTCTTCTTTAATAATGTTCGAACCAGGATTCGAACCCATTACCTTCTCCTTTCGTTACCCTCACTTACTCGCCGCTGAGGCAAGGGTTATTGTTGTCCGAAAGCTCTGGTTCTCTTTCTGGCTGTTTACTTTTTAAGGGTTTTAATTACTGTTACTATGCTGCACTTGCATTTACATGGCGGTTGAGCTGACAATTCTCTGATTGATTCTTGCAGACTTCCAATGTATTTCGTTTTGTTCATTCACAAGCTGAGTTGGAAAGTATAAATCTGTGCTCTGATCCGTTATCAGTTTCTGTCATCATGAATTTGCAAGATGGGTTTAATAGTCCCGGCAAATCCACACTCTAGGATTATTTGATGCCAATTTAATTGTAAAATATCCTTGACAGGTGCGGCCTAAAACACGTGTTTTTTTATACGGTTAAATTCTTTCGGAACACGTTTCTAATGAAAAGTGCAACTAATAAAAACAGGTTAATGCTAGCATTGGCAGTTGGGCGGAGCTTATAATGACGATCACCAACGGAAGTTGAAGCTGACCTTACTTCCTGCAAGCTACAGCGCATGCTGCGAAAGAAGTAAACAACACAGTTCGAAAGTATGAACAAATTATGGTAAAACCTGAAGCATATCATCCTGTTGGTGTTTTCTGAACGCCAACCCTATAACGAATGCTTGCTAAAACACGTGTTTTTAGAACGCATTCCGAACCATTTTTTTTTTTTTTTTTTTTTTTTTTTNGGCCAGTTTTTGCTGGGAAAAACACGCCAAAAAACACGTGTTCTTTAATAACCCTTTAAAAACACGTGATTATTTGCCCAGTTTTTAAGCATTATACATAGGCCTATCCAAAGATAAATTTGTAGATATGTACTGAATTCTGGTTGTGGGGGTTATCAGGTACCAATTTACAAAATAATTGCAGAATATCACAATTTTCCATAAACATCAGCTCCTTAATTCTTGCTCCACCACGAGATAGAACTCAATGTTCATGAATGCTTACGGAAAATATGGTGAAAGTTACACACTCTTTAAAAAGAAATGTAAACCAATAATACAATAGAATCTTGTAACATAAATGTTTATAATTAATAATACCTATAATATTTGCAAATCGATGACGCACACTGACGCATACACCCCAGTGGGGCCCTCTGTCAGTATATAATTATTCAGATTCAGAACATCTTCTCACAACCTAATTGCACTGGATTATAAAAACACTATTTACATTTAACTGCTTCCGTAGTTGCTTTTATAGGCCTACATAAGTTCATAATTTTTTCTTGATTTAATTAATTTATATATATATATTTTTTTCTTTTAATTAAACCTCTTGGTTTGACCCGCGACTGCCAAGGTGTAGCGCTAACACCATATACATGACTGAAGGATTGTATATGAAAGCTTTGTAGGGATTTATCCCCTCATTAACTGACACTTTTCTATCGCATATATTAATCACACAGACATATCTCAATATGTTTCAACTCGCCATAAAATATCAATTGTACAAAAAAAATATTGATAATAAAATATTAATATAAGCCAGTAGTTAACGTGAGTGCGCATATGGCTAGGTCTATATTAATTTATATGACCAGACCTAGCCAGTAATGGCAAAAGAAAATAGTATTTTAACTTTCACTGAACGAACGTTGGTACGCCTTCAAACTCATATCGAGGAAATGAAAATTACTATGCGAAGATTATACAGCGGTGTGAACTCAGTTTTCAATGTGTCGCTGTGTTGATACGTTTTCTTTCATATAATTTCTACGTGACATTAGTAAAAAGGAGTATTCATTATCCGTCGCAATTATGATTGGTCTGATACTCTACCTAAAGTAAAACTGTACCGACAAATCAGAACGTGCTATTACAGCGCCACCAATTTTCCCAACTCTTGCATGAATAATGTGTTGCTTATAAATTCTTGCAAAAGTGCTGCACTTTTAGTAACACATAGTCAAATCAAGCGTGATCCTCAAAATTAGTAGGTCTGATGTAAAAGCTTAATACGGGGATGCTGACAATTTTGAACTTCGTCTTTATTTTTTCATCGCTATGCATTAGCCTTGTTATGTCAGGTAGGTACGCATTACTTTCAAAATAATAACTCATATAATAATTTATAAGTGTCTACATGGTACTGCTTTATCTTACCTCAAATACTTTTAACTCTATACTCCATCACGTGCCGTCATTTCTTCTAAACTTGATCTTTTCCATCTATATCCCCCTGAAATATATATATATATAATATATATCCCCTCTCTTATACACATCT
>NW_022718818.1:24954-35340 GCF_011630105.1 Anneissia japonica
ACGGCCACATAATGCAAAACTAATATAAATTAAAACGGAACAGTAGAGAAAATCCGATCAGAATGACAAAATAAACTATAAGCATCCCAATATCTGCAGAATCCCAATATCTGCAGACGGATCGTTTCGGCCTTCCAGGCCTCATCAGTGCAGCTAGGGTATAGACCCAAACGAAACGTTCGACCAGTCTAGGTAGGGCCCAAACTAGTACCACGACCACTAATGGTTACAGAGCCAAACCAAGGCAATATATATACACAGCCCAGGGTTTTTTCCATTTGCCTTTTAAAATTTATATATTATTAAAGAATCTCTATTGAGATCCAGCGGGCCGCCATTGATGCACGGTAGAGATTGAATCTTTAGATCTCCGATCTTGTTCACAAATTCACGGACTAGTGCTGTCTCGTAAGAATTTCGTTGGACGCGATAAGAATGAAAAAATATTCTCTGTATCTACTGGAACCGAGCCACATAGCTTGTATTCCACTATTTGCATTCACACCTGGGCTGTGACCATTATTTACTTACTTATTTATTGAACATATTTACAGTACAGGGGTGTTTTTTTTAATTTTTTTAATTACACTTGTAGGCCTTGGAACAATTAAATATAAATTAATAGGGCTACCTGGAAAGTTAATAAAATAGATACAAATAAAATATATAGCATAGCGCTGTTGAGATATTGTTTTGGAGGCGTCAGTGTGGAATGGTTTCCTCACGATTCTTTATTATACGGTTTATCCTAGTTTTGCATAGCAAAAGCATTATATAAATGTAAGCTTTTTGAAAGTCCTAGCTAATTATGCTTTTTAGCATTTAAATTGATGAAAATAAAATACGGTATTACATTTGAACATTTAATTGATTGATTGATATTACAAATATAGTTTATAATTATGTACCTGTAATGCTCAAGTTGGTGTGCCCGATTCACATGTATGTTCCGGATGTAAAGAATTGATCTTCACTATGATTGTAGTGATATGACAAGCGAGATGGTTTACTTTTAGTAACTGAACTGACTACATCTCTTCTGGTTATAATGCAAAGCGTTTGTTTACTATTCTACTGCATGATATATACAATATATACAAGTAGGGTTGTGAGACGTAGTGTTTCCTTCAAGGTATCAGAAGGAAGTCTTCTCTAGATAACTAATGCTTTACTTTTCATACAAGCATGGGGTGTGGTGGACTTTCTCTGATTGGTTGAAAGATATCACCTTATCCTAATCATTTGACTATTACATCATTTTGGGGAGTTTCTATTGGTCAGATAATATAACAACTTTGGGGTAGAACTTAACTTATATTTAGTAACAAGCTGTCTCTCAATCGATCTTATTTTATAAATCAAACGTAAGGAGTTGACCACTTGGGCTTTTTGTCATGAATTGGCTATTGTCCTGTCAAAGACTTCAGATATAATAATTAAGGAGACGTTTAACAGATGCCCACTGAATTAGTGAGGTAATGGGGTAGTGAGGTAAAAGCTCAGTCCAATGGTTTTATTGATTTGGCCTATCTTCGTAAGTTATCTTAATACTATATAACATCCCTTTCAAAATTTTTTTTAACGTTATGACATAAGGTAAAATATACTACAATGCATTAATAAGCATAATGGGAAGTAATATCATAATTCATTATAAAAATTAAAGCGTTGAACATAAAATATAACATAGCATATAACATTGGAAAAAAAATAAATTTGGTAGTGCAACATGAATGCATCAATTCCATCAATTCTCATCTTTACTCTCTTTTTCTCTCCATTCTTTTCTTAAAAAATACAAATGAATAACACTTTTGATTTTCGAGGTTAATCAATCTAACACGGTTTGTTGTTTTGGCATGTGTCTTAGTGCCATCGATGTAACATACGATTATATTTAAACGTCTAGTCTTGCCATATCCGACGTAATGTACGAAAATAATTAAAAGTAAAATAACTTTATGAGGAGGAACTTAAATTAACTGTTATTTAACTTAACATTATTTACTTACTTATTTCCTTAAAAAATCAATTGCTTCTATTACACGTAGACTGGAATTCATCTATTCGTGTTTACTAGCAATACACATATGCACTTTAACTCGTTATCGTTTAATGTCATCGCGTATTTCATAATCATTTATTAGTATACCTTTATCATACATTTATCCTAAGCATTTCATTACAAGTAAAATTATGTAAATTTGGATTATTTGTACCCATATGTACTTATATTGAGTATTCATTTAAACAGACGAATTTATCCTCATATTACATATCTTTCATTAAGCTTGCTTTGCATTAACAACTCAACAAGTAATAAAGCTTCTCCATTTAGTGTTGCAATATAAGCTTTGATTATTCAATAATTCATTAATCGCTTCATTACATTTAAATCATAAACAAAATTGTTGTATTCCTCATCATAAAATTATAAACTCAATTTAAATCATTAGACAACATGTCAATATAATTCGTACTTAAATCATTACGCTGTGTATTCAAACAATATAATTTCAAGTTCTCAATATTTAAATTCAATATTCGTATCAATTTCAAGATTTCAGTATAATTCCATGTTTACACGATAAATTAAATTTGGGAATAAGTAAATAAAATTCAACGTTCTCGAATTTTGAAGTGCGTTTACGAGTGGTGCAATTAGTAAGTTAATGGTTATCATCAAAATTTATAATCGAAGAATTTCTTCATCTTTACACGTTCAAGCCATATCAATTAAACATTTTATAATTTAAAAAACTTCTGGCCAGTAAATTTATTAAATTGATAAATGAATTTATTTATATCAATTATCATTTTAGCTTTAATAACCTCAAAAACTGCCTGGCTATGAGCAATTGAAATTGGTTATACAAATTCGTATACATGTGTGATTCTGCAAAATCAACAGTCCGTTAACCTAGTCTGTGCTGAATAATTTCTATATTATTGATGTTTATACTTGTGTTTTGATATCTAAATCAATCAGGTATCGATTAAAATGTGCTTGTATTAATATTCAACATTTTGCTATTTTGATCTTGTTTGTTCGAAAAAAAAAATTGCGCACTACAAAAAAAATGTGTTTGATGTAGTAAAATCAAATTAATTCCAAAAATAAGTATTAAATTAAAACCAATTTTTAATGAGGGATAAAAATATAAACAAACTCTTTCTCACAATGATGGAATGTAACAATGTATTCAACTTACCCAATTATAAGTCTGTAATCTTCACAACATTCATGCAAGTTCATATCAAAATTAAAATGTAAAACAAAAATATAATGTTCAAAGTAGAGTTTAGTGTAATGTTCAAAAATATTCCGGAGGGTTGTCATTTCCGTCATTAGGGAGGGAAGTCCAATTTATGTCGGCTTCCCTCGAATCCTGTCATCTTTATCATCTGTCGGCTTGTCACGAATCCTATTTTGTTTCCTGTCGTTTGTCGGTTTGCCACGTATATCCGTTTGGGTTTTTTTTTAAATCTTGCGGTTTGTTACATGCAGATGTGAGTATTTCTTCTTGGTCATTCTTCAGAAAAGGTAGGTGTTCGAGTCTTGCATGTTCAAAAGGTTCAAACAATTTGTCGGTTTCCAATTACTATTCTGCTTTCAACTGTTGGGTGGACTTTCTTGCTTGACTCATCGTTGCATGAAAGGTACTGATCGGTTCTGGTTATTTCACCATGTAATATTACGTATGGCAGTCCGCCATGTAATGCCCGGGTCTTCCACCATGTAAAATTATGTACCTGTAATGCTCAAGTTTGTGTGCCCGATTCCAATGTATGTTCCGGATGTAAAGACTGGATCTTCACTATGATTGTAGTGATATGACAAGCGAGATGGTTTATTTTTAATAACTGAACTGACTACATCTCTTCTGGTTATAATGCACAGCGTTTATTTACTATTCTACTGCATGATATATACAATATATACAAGTAGGGTTGTGAGACGTAGTGTTTCCTTCAATGTATCAGAAGGAAGTCTTCTCTAGATAACTAATACTTTACTTCTCATACGAGCTTGGGGTGTGGTGGAGTTTCTCTGATTGGTTGAAAGATATCACCTTATCCTAATCATTTGACTATTACATCATTTTGGGGAGTTTCTATTGGTCAGAAAATATAACAAATTTGGGGTAGAACTTAACTTATATTTAGTAACAAGCTGTCTCTCAATCGAGCTTATTTTATAAATCAAATGTAAGGAGTTGACCACTTGGGCTTTTTGTCATGAATTGGCTATTGTCCTGTCAAAGGCTTCATATATAATAATTAAGGAGATGTTTAACAGATGCCCACTGAATTAGTGAGGTAATGGGGTAGTGAGGTAAAAGTTCAGTCCAATGGTTTTATTGATTTGGCCTATATTCGTAAGTTATCTTAATACTGTATAACACTAGGTGGATGCACTATTGGAGACTCTGGACAATTAAGAAACTAAGCTAATCTATTGAATTTGATAAGGCACAGGATAAAGAAATCAATCAAGAGTAATGAAAAAAATTAAAAATTTAAAGCTTCTTTGTTAATATTCCTATCAATTTCACAATTCATATATTTTCTGATCAACAACATTTTGGACAAAAAGAATTTAGATTATTTGGTTATGTCAATGAAAAAACCCATATTAATATTATAGTTCGTGTTGAAATGCGCTTGCTGAGTATGTGACACAAAGATTAAATAATGTTTCCATACTTATTTAGGCTATGTCAAGTCGAAGCACACCTAAAAATATTAGAGACTAGATTGGCAATCCAGTGGCACTTTTCAACAGTATACGGTACTACACAACATTATATTCTGTTGAGATTGCAAAACATGAAACATCACAGAAATATTAGCCTTGTTTTATACTAAACGTATTTCCTCACCCAGGGTTCAGTAGGTAGAACCAAGTATTCTCGGATAAGAACTTAAAATGGAGGTCCAGTGCTAGTACACATCTAGCTCGTATACTTTTCGGAAGAGTAGGGGGTTACCCCGATGCTATGGTTCATTTCAGCCCCTGTCGTTGTTAACATTTTTAGCTAAATACACTATTTTGAACGCCAGTACTCTATACCCGATTACAGATTATCTAAGTATCAAAATATTTTTTGAATCTACGGCAGTCGTGTATAATTATGCACTATTTGAGGCGTAGCATTCTATAGCATAAATTTACTCTAGCCAATGGCATAATTACATTTATCACAGTGGACACTGACTACATTTGACTTTAGATGACAGCGCAGGCGACGAGGGTAACACAGCACTGTGTTGAAGTGGATATGATATACTGTATTTAAATAGCATTGTTGGTGACATTGAATATAGTATTTTCAAACGTTTCATAACCTATAGATCATAGAATGTAATATATTTTTTGTCTTTAAGTGCTTAATTGATGTTAATATACGCCAACATAATGTTATTGGTTTTGAATCCCCGATATTCCAAATCTGTCATCTTACAACTCAAATTTTTCAGGACCAACTCTATTTTTTTTTTTTCTAACCTATTGAAATTTGCTGATGTTCGTGATGAGCTTCTTATTAGTCTCCAATCATTTTTAAATAAAATAAAAACATTTTTGTAAGTAAATCAAATATTGGCATAAACTTACTGTAATGCTTAATATATAACGTGTATGTGTGTATGGTGTATGTGTGTATGTGTGTGTGTGTGTGTATGCATGTATGTGGCAGTAGACACACGCGCCCGATGGTAGCCTATTTTTTTAAATTTTTTTTTTACGGAAAAAAAAAACACACTTGTAATGTTGGTGGTGCACTTTGAACATATTTTGTCCCTGATAAATAATAAAAAATAAAAGACATGGAATGGGTTTAATATTTTAACTCTGGTGAGCTTAGGTGTGTTAGCCTTTGGCCGGATGAGGGTGTTGGGGGTTGTGTTGAGGGTGGCTTCGGGTTGTATATGTAATGTAAATTTTGAGGTAAATTGAAAAGTTTAATCGTTATGTTTCTAATATAATTCCAAACCAAGCTGATTTAATAATCTTCAAAATCACTATCATTATCATTATGGTCACTGGATAATAATGCTACTAAAATCATATTCTTAATTCTTATGAATTTTCCAGACACTAAAAACACATTTAGAGAAACCCTTTTATAAAACAATTTAAATTAGTTATTTTAAATATGTAAACTTAAAAACAAAGGATACATTAAAATATTTTGTACGGTATTAAATTAGGTATTATATGTTTCATCATCATTGAACGATAGACATTCACAAAGCGCTTTTACCAATGGATTCAAAGTGCTTGGATATGTGGACTAGGAAATAGATCAATAATCAAGATGGCAAAATAAAATGTACTTACTTACAAAGTAATATTTATGCTTATGGATTGTTAATATTAACTTTTCATTAATTTATCAGAAAATCAGTAATAGTAATACACATTGAATAAAACAATTTAAAATATTTATATAAAAGTATTACACGTAAAAAAAGGTGCACAGAATTTCGTATTAAAATTAATATTTATAATAAATACACTACAGAAAAGCTCCTAAATAAGGTGTAAATTATAAGTAGTTAAGAGTAATATACTGTATTTAAGAGTAGTTAAGCCTAGCTTAAGGTTAGGGACGTCCTGGGTACGACATTTAACTCCATCCAGTCGAAGCGTCGGCGACTAAACTGACAACCCTCTCAAGTATGTCTTAGTGGCTGCTGAGGGGAGGGTGTTTATGGTCACCCAGCAGCAAGAAAAACCAATAGCTGAACAAAGGGCGGATGAGCTCCTCGGAGTCAACGGCCAACCATTAATTAGTTTAAGGAATAGGAGTAGTTAGTCTCATTGTTATTATTGCTATTATGATTATTTTTATTTTATTTTTTGTTATTATTTCATTGTTATTTGCTTTTTCTCAGTTGGCCTATATTATTTCTCTGTAAAGCGCATAGGGGCAATGTGCAATATGTGCTATATAAATAAATATAACATTATTATTATTTTTATATTAAATTGTGTCAAAGTAAAAGAAATCATCAGAATGATATGACGTTTCGTAAAGGTTATAAGACAAACAATGGAGAATGCCTTCTTTCGAATTAATCATCAGAATAAAGCTGAAACAAACTAGGCATTATGTTAGAGAAGATCTAATTGATATTCATCACACTGGTACCTGATTGGATAACTATTTCCTGCTTGTCTGTGAAGTCAACCGTTCAATGCTGTATTGTGGCATTTAGTGTAGTTAATGCCTTATTCCCATTTATTAGTAGTGGTGTGTGTAGAAATGCCCATTTAATAAAATAAGTATCATATTTTAGAGTAATATTTTTAACTTTCTAGTAAATTAAGGTGATAGATTATACCCTTAAGGGTCATGTAAGACAAAAATCTCAATTTTGAAAAAAAAAATGTAGTTAATGCCTTTTCCGAATCAGGGCAGCATAGCTTTAATTGATTCAGGTAATAAATGCACCAAAATATGCAATATGAATGGTCAGGTTATCAAATCTATTGAATATTGAAAGAGGCCTCCAACTGGTATCCATGTGGCTTCAAACTGAATTCACTTAATTTTAATTGAAGTACAAAAATTTATAAAATCATATACAACTTTATATTGCTACAATGTTCGCCCAGGCGAAGGTCAGGGTGGGAAATGAAAATAAATTGTTTTTCCAACAATCATACTTACGTATTTTCTTGATACTTATTTCCAACATTATCATTAGGACATTGTTTAAATCCACTCTAGTCTATATCTTACACCTTTACACTGATTGTAATACAGACCCTATCAGAGAGGCCCCATTACATTGTGGTCTGACAAACATTACGCTACTAATTTTGAGTCTCATCTCAGTCCTACTTGTGTCTATGTTGGCATTGACACTGTGTGTTTTTAACATTGTTTTAAATTAATAACCTATCATACATTCACATGAATAACAAAACAAATGGAAACATATTTGGCTTAACTATTGTTTTCAGCAACAGTGGCGTATGCAGGATTTAAGAAGGTGTCCACGCCACGACGTCAGCGCCACTGTGGCTGGCGGTGACGCAAACATTTTAATATTTTATACCTCCGGGTGCCTGGAAATGGAAATTATATTGCCATTTACTTTTTTTCATTTAGAACGACTTGAGTAAAAAAAATCGAATTATTTAAATAGGTACTCGAATATCAATTTAAGACTTAAATTCTAAAAATTATCATATCCATCTGAGCCCCAACATGGTTGTGGCTTAGATCAAAATGTTTAAGACTCGTATAGATGTCCAACAAAGCAGATGAGTAAATTTAAACAATTTCAGAATGTATAGATGCCTGAAAACGGCAATTTGAGACTTTTAGATGCTGGAAAACGACACTTTAATATATAAGCACTACGAAAACTACTACATTCACCTAAGCATTATCATGGATGAGGCTGATGTGAAAAAAAATTAAAAATAAAACACACTTTTGTCACAGTGTGTGCACAATGTGGACTAGGCCTACTATGTGAATTTCTCTCTGTGTACCTTATGTAGGAACACACTGCAATCACTGTGGCTTACTATTTGAATTTTGTACACCGTGTTTTTCTGTCCAAACACAGTCAGTGTGTACACACTGTGTGACCACAGTGTGCACCGTGTGTACACTCTGTTGCATTTTTCTAATGATATATATAAATAAAATATAAATAAAATATAAATAAATATTAATATAAATAGATAAATATATTTATATATGCATATATAAACATATATATATTAACATATACAATACATATATATATATATATATATATATATATATATACACATACATATATACGCATACGTGTGTACACATCCGTACATACACATACATATACACACATACATATACATACATATATCTACATATTATATGAATATATATATACATATATACATATATATATATATATATACATATATACAAATAATACACATACATATATACACCCATACGCACATACATACATACAACAAACACACACGTAAAGGTAAAGATTTCATCGCCTATGTAAAATTGCACTTTTTCTCTACGTTTTAACATCTGTGTTATTGTATATTCTACTGCAAATACCGTCATATGTTTAGGACTCTTCCTTGGATATTCGGACAGTTTTTTATAACCATCCTATTGGTGTTTTATAAGGACAAGTTTCTAGGCCACTTGGTTGTGTACAACTAAGCTCAAACGGTGTTGGCATTCACGGCCAACGGGCTATAAACTGCCCGCAGTTTCGCTGACCCTGAAATTACGTAAGTGTTAACAATCGATCTACCGCTATGCAACAACCGGTACTTCAAGCGGCAAGCTGTGCTAGATTATTTACACGCTTCATAATTCACAAATATCAACGCAGTCTTGGAACTTGTACAACACTGCTCTTAACGATAACTTGAAGCTTGGCCCTCTTCATTATGCGCTAGCCTCAGATGATATACCACCACAAGAAGTAGGTACGTGTTTTGCAACAATCCAGGATGAGTTCTTTCGCGCAAACCCTGAATTTGTGGCAAATAATAATACACAGGGTAAGAAATTTATGTACCGTATTCCTAAGTCTGTTAATGAAGCTAGAAAACTTAAGAATAAACGTAGGAAACTTGCTTTTAAAAAACATTCATCTAATATCGATAAATCAAGATTTTTTGAAGCTCTGACAGCCTACGACTATTTGAAAAAAGAGAAAACAAAGGTTGAGAGTAAACGAAATACAGTGTACGAAGAAAAGAAATATAGATTGGACTTCTGGAAGTATTCAAAATCACTTTTTAACGGAACCATTAATAGTAGTCCACTAGGACCGACATTCAACAAAGAAACAGCTGATAAATACTTTACACAGAAGTACGAAATTTCACCATCTATCGACTTAAACTCTCTCTCTTGGATACCTGAGCTCCGTACTTTACCTGCTGAAATGATACAGTTTAATACGGATGGGATAAGACCAAAAGACATAAAAAATGTATTAAAGCGAAAAAGCAGCAACTCCTCTCTATGGGGTGCCATACGCAGCAAAAGTCCATGTTAAAATCAACATGTAATTGCAAAATTCAATGTCTGATTTATCAAAACGTAGGCGTAAATTTCTCAAAATGTAGATCTAGTTTCCAAAAATGAAGTTTTAATTTTTCAAAACGTAGTTCAAATTTTCCAAAATGTAGTTCTAATTTCTTTAAAACGTAATTCAAATTCAAAACGTAGGTCTAACTTGATCAAACACCCTCTCCAAATTCTATTCCAAAACGTAAATCAAAACCCAGCCTGGTTTGAAATGCATTTTACAACAACACTAGAACATGGACTTTTGCTGCTTATGGCACAGACACACAAAATGTAAATCAAAACTAGTCAGCCAAGCGTGACATGGGCC
>NW_022718818.1:36179-40159 GCF_011630105.1 Anneissia japonica
TTTTGAATTTGAATTACATTTTAAAGAAATTAGAACTACATTTGGAAAAATTTGAACTACGTTTTGAAAAATCAGAACTTCATTTTGAAAAACTAGATCTACATTTTGAGAAATTTACGCCTACGTTTTAATAAATTAGACATTGAATTTTGCAATTACATTTTGATTTTAACATTGACTTTTGCTGCGTATGGCACACCATACCTCTCCTGGTCCTGATAACATTCCATACGGGCTTCTCAAGAAACTCCCATGTACTCATAATTTCATGGCAACCTTATTCAACAAAATAATGAACACTGGGATTCCACCCTCATCTTGGTCAACATGTCGAATATCTCTCATACATAAAAAGGGCGACACCCAAGACCCTGCCAATTTCCGTATGATCGCTTTGTCATCATGTATAGCAAAAGTGTTCCATCAGATTATCTCAATCAGGCCTTGAACGTTTTCTCGTGGACAATAAAATTATAAATCTTGAATTACAGAAAGCTTTTTTAAAGAACAAAAATGGATGCGTTGAACATAATATTGTCGTTCACGAAGTAATTAAACACGCTAAAGCTAATTCTCGCACTGTACATTTTACCTGGTTCGACCTGGAAGATGCCTTTGGATCCGTCCCACATGACCTCATAACATTTTCCCTAAATAGATGTGGTATTGACCCTAATGCCAATCATTATATAACGAATCTTTATTCTAATATTTCGGGAAAAATTGTAACTAAACAGTGGTCATCTAACTATTTCTCTTTTAACAAAGGCATCTTCCAGGGCGATCCACTCTCACCACTTATCTTTAATTCTCCTTTGCTTTGACCCTGTCATCCAGTACATTGAATCAGAGCTTTCCCACGGGTACAACATTGATGGTACAAGAATAATAACAGCACCCTCTGCAGACGACTTCTGTCTGATTTCAACGAACAAGCGTACTCATCAACGAATTATATCTAAGATACAGTCCTATACAAGAACAATGGGTCTCAAACTTAAACCAAATAAGTGCAGATCACTGTCTATTACCCGTGGGAAAGCTACGAATATTCCCTTCAGATTGGCTGACACCACTATCACATCAGTCGAAGGCGAAAGTCATAAATACCTGGGTTAATTGATCACATTTAGAAATAAAGATTCTGATGTGTTCGAATACCTAGAGGAAAAGATCAGTGAAGGTGTCGAAAAAATTGATAGCTCTCCAATCCGTTGTGAATACAAGATTCGAATCTATGCCCAATATTTCCTTAATAGCCTCAAATACCATCTAACTATCATCGATGTGTGTGCATCCCATCTTCAAAATCTTGATGCTTTAACCAATCGGTACATCAAGAAGTGGTTTGGCATCCCACATCCTGGCACACTGGGCTTTCGTCAAAATGCCTAAAGGACTGGGCATAGATTCGATTTCTTCTTTGTATAAAGAGTGTCACCTCACTGCTCATATCTCCTCGAGATTGAAAGGTGATCAAACCGTTAACAAATGTGTCGACAGTCGAATCGCTCATGGACCAAAAAGATCTCTATCTCGAGGGAATGTGAGCAAAGGTTTATCGAAGCAAAGGAGAAAGATCCTGAAGCCTCTCTTACAATTTTAAAAAATAATGCCAAAAAGAAATTAAAGAATGAGATGCAAACGATGTGGAACGACCACGTGAAAGGACTCCTGGTCCAGGGACGTTTCTTTGACCTTCTTTTACTGGAACAGTCATGCCACCATTGGAAGAGTATAATTTATAATCTTCCAGTGGGTGTGTTAAAGTTCCTCGTAAATTCTCTTGGCGACACCCTTAACACACGCACTAACTTAAAACGTTGGGGCAAACTCACCTTCGATTTGTGTAAGGCATGTGGAAATCGCGAGACTTTACACCACGTCCTTAACAATTGTAAACAGTCCCTAGACCAGGGCCGACTCACGTGGAGACATAATAATATTTTAAATTATATTATTAATAATATTTTAACGAAAGGCTTTGACGAAACGAGCAACCCTCCAAAAATGAAATCTGATCTCGAGGCCGGAGTCACTAATCATAACACCCGTTCAACCATCCCCTTGAAGTGTGCAATGACAACTCTGATCCCAGACCTCTGTCTGTTATGGAAGGAATTAAAAAAACTCGTCATTTTTCGAGTTGACGGTTCCTTTCGAACTGGGTATTGAGGCGGCCCATTCTCGGAAATATAACAAGTATGCACCTCTGATTAGGGACATTAGTGATTCCGATTATGATGTCCAACTGATTTGCTTTGAGGTGGGTTCTCGTGGATATATTTCTCCCCGCAATATAAAAGCAATTAAAACAATTTAAAAAATGTGCAATAATCCAATTAATTTAAAAAAATTCCGTGACAATATTTCTAAACTTGCCATAATCTCTTCCTTTAGTATATATTATGCGAAAAACGAACCATCCTGGATTAATCCTCCACGTCTTATAACTGACTAAAATAGGATTGTTATAATTTCTTATAGGTATATTTTAAATTACTGATTTTTGTCATTTTCTCATTGTTGTTCTCTGTTTCTCCTTGTGTGTGCCTCATCTGGGCCATGATCTAGGATTGTATTTTACATTACCTTATTGTTGTTTTGCAATAAAGTGATATTAAATAATGAATTGCAATGTGTTTTTTTTTTTAAAATCAGACATAGTAAAATGATGTAACAATATGAAATATTTTGCATATAAGGCTTAGTCATGAGAAAATTAAAACAACCAACTCACTGTACTTCTTTCAATACTGATCGATTCAGAAGCAACATGCTTAGTAAATTTTAAATATTTAGAACCTTCCAACTATCGTAGGATTATTATTAAAAAGCACAATAAAAAAAAACATTTTCATCGTCATTGGGGCCAATTGTAATACATTGAGAAACATACAGCTGCACGTTGCAGGTTTCAAATGAACGCAACCAACTCACTGTATTTCTTTCAATATTTATCGATTTAGAAGGAAGCAACATGCTCATTAAATTTTAATTATTGAAAACCTTCCAATTATCATAGGATTATACAAATTAAAAAGCACTATAAAAACATTTTCATCGTTAGAGGGGCCTATAATTGTAATACGTTGCACGTTTAGCAGGGTAATCATTCAGACTCAGTCGTTAAAAAGCACACTCCAACAATATTTTAATCCTAATAAAATTATTAATGTGTTCTGCAAATTTCCTTACCATTTTTAAAGGTTAATGTTTCACTTCTTACCTTACCCTAATTAACTTCTTCGGGTCATGTGTCGCATAGGCCTCAACAGAATGCATCCATCTATCCTTGTTGGCTGTTGTAACTCTAGCTGCTCCACCCTCTCCCACCCCACTATGATTGATCTTTTTCAGCATTCGTCTCCATGTTAGTTTTGGTCTTCCTCGTCTTTGCTTTCCTTCCGGTGCTCATGTCAATGCAATGTGGCAGTCATTCCCTTGCTCTTTTGTTTGTCTAGTGTTTCATTTTTAGGTAAATGTAATTGTTTACGTACCTACAAGATTGGGTCTTCACATTTAAATGTCAAATGAACTTATTAAAATATGTAAGCCTACTACTTCTTGAAAATAGAAGTAAACAGCAACATAATAATCTGTTGTGAGTTTTTATTTTACATATCTGTGCTGAAAATTAGAAAAAAGACGGAACATGTGAATATATAAAATAATACATAATACAGGCGGGGATCAAGACCTTCGATCAGGGTGAGAAATAAAAACAAAATGCTGATCATTTTTCCAACAATCATACCTAATTTCCTTGACATTTATATTAGGCATTACCATTAGGACAAGGTGTCAGATTTTCCCAACGAAAGCAAATTGGGCGTGGTCGAGCTTCAAGTAAAAGGTCCCGAATGTGGTCCTCGGGGCGAGACCCGAAAATTTCGACAATTTAGGGGTTCAAAAGTTATTTAATCGATTTTAGAGTCTACTAATATGTAAAAAATTTATATAATATGTTTCTTCTCCCC
>NW_022718818.1:40207-54828 GCF_011630105.1 Anneissia japonica
ATCCCCACCCCCTCCCCCCGCTGGCGCCAACCCTGAATTTAAGTTTTAATTCATTTTATTTTTGACGAATTGACTAAGAAAAAAACCGTACCCGAAAATGACACTTTATACTTATAATCATAAAAAATATTATATCCAATTGAGCCCCCACCATGGTTGGGGCTCAGGTGAGAAATGTTTGGGAATTTGAGACTCGTATAGATGCCTAAAAAATAGCACATGAAAAGTACAACA
Source organism: Anneissia japonica (assembly GCF_011630105.1). Taxonomy (NCBI): domain Eukaryota; kingdom Metazoa; phylum Echinodermata; class Crinoidea; order Comatulida; family Comatulidae; genus Anneissia; species Anneissia japonica. Next base: position 40,442 of record NW_022718818.1, read on the forward strand.
TTTACAATACTTACCTAAGCCCCACAATGCTTTTGGGAGGCAGATAAGAAAATTTTAAGAATTTAGAATTTTAAGAAAACGGCACTTGAATATTTAAAATCTAGGAAAACCACTATAATCTATCCATCTCAGCTCATCGTGGTTGAGGCTGAGGTAAGACCATTGTAAGAATTGGAGACTTTGAGATGCCGAAAAATGGCACTTTAATGCAAACTACAAAAATGACAATATCGATCTGAGCCTCATCCATCATGGATGAGACTAAGGTGGGAAAATTTGAAGTATTGTAGAGTTTTAGATCATCCCTGATGATGACATGATTAATGGAAATAATATTTAAAACGTTAAAAAAGATATCAATGTTACTATTTTCAGAAACAATACGATTGTAAAAATAAGGTACCCTAGAGATGAAACTCTGTTTAAAAACACAAACACGACTGAAAGGAACATCCAAAACGTGCGAAGACCGTTACACTCGACAATTAACATGAAGACAGAACAGATGAACTAAATCAAAAATATAGTGTAAATTAATACATCTAAACAAAAATAACATATCAAACAGAAAATATCTATCAGTAGGCGCCAAGAGCCAACAGAAACACCCAAAACCAAAGAATCTGGTAAACTTAAAATAATTTTTGTCAATACGATTTAATTGAAAACTGGAGTCCGAACTAAATATAACGCAACAATTCTCTAAATATGAGGAACCTAAGGTACGATACAGTGATATGATAGCCTTAGGACTCTTAACATTCCGACAACTTCTCCAATTAAAACCAAGCATTCTATTTTGCCTTACAAATAATAAGGTTAAGATGTTTACCAAATGATAATTTATTGTCAATAAAAACACTAATATCACGATGGAACAACACTTTCTCTAACAAAACCTCCGAAATTCTATAATTAAAAAGAACAGGAAAATTGTCGAAATCATATTGAAAAAAATTAATAGCATTGAGGGCGGTTGGAAGAAATTGGGCTTAGGTGGATTTACCAGGAATGAACTCGTGCTGCAGAGGACTGATGATAGGAAAGACATGTTTAAAAATTCTGTTAAAAATAATACGTTCGAAGGTTTTGGAAAATGAGGAAAGCAAAGAGATAGGCCTAAAGTTAACAATTTGATTGAGGGGAAAACAGTTGTGTGAATTGGGCAAACATTCGCTTTCTTCTATTGGTCTGGGTAAGTACCTAGAAATATCGATTGATCAAAAAACAAGTGGGACAGAACCAACTATTAAAATAAATTACTGAGGCCATCGTAGCCAACTGCCTTATGGAGAGATTATCCATTGAGTATTCAGGAGCATCTGTAGGATTAGCCTACTGCGGTGGAGACAAATGAGAATTTCAGTAAAATGTGTTAAAATAACTGTTAGAAGCATTGGCTTTGTCCCATGTGTTGGTTCCCAAAAAACCACCCTTGAAATAACTTCATTTTTACTTCTGTAGCAATTTCCAGCAAATTGCTAACCTTCGTGCCTCTAAGTTCTTAATGCAGGGAGGAATGTCTCCATACACGTCTTTGTTTTTAATAGGTCTATGTTGTTTATAGTTGATATTCAAGGCGTGTCTGAGTATTATAACAACCATCAAGTCCTCTCTTTCCAGAATCTGTTCGTTTCTTTTTTTTTTTTATAGAAATTCCGTAATTAGCAATAATTTTTTTTAAACCTTAGGTAACCTGAGCGTTAGAGGATTCCCACATGCAGGGCGGATTCAAGGGGAGCAGTCGGCCTCCGCCCCCGTAAATAGGCCTATTTAAAAATTATTTTTAAAGAATGCCAAAAGACTGAAAATTATATTCAAATCATGAGAGTGCCATTTCCGGCCATCTAGAGGCGACATTATTTTAATTTTTCTTAACTCAAAGCATGGTGTGGCTGAGGTGTCTATCTGTTAAGGGACCTCTCTGGGAACCCTCTATTTTGAATTTCTTAATCCACCACTGCAAAGACCAACCCAGATGTGCGAAGGTAAGAAAAAATCCTGGATTTGAGCCTGTGCTGTATTGTTTAATTAATATTCTGAAGGCTACACAAATTGTCAAGTGCTACCTGTTATGAAATTCTGTCTCAAGCTTTAATAGGGACATTTCGGTGGACAACGTAAATATTAACTTAAACCTTATTACACAACCAGCATCTCTATTAGCTCTATTCATATTGTACTTGCATTTAAAATGTATATTTCCAAGATTCTACATTTTATTTGGAGGTAAAAACATGTAAATTAAATTATGTAAAGTTGTATTTCGGTATCTTTTTTTTGTTGAAAAAATACAAAAATGTTCATAAAATACTTTAAAGGAGTAAAAACTGACCAAACATGTAGGTGAAAACATTCTTAATGATTAAAATATAACTAGACATTACATTTGCTAAAATGTTTTTCCAAAAATTGGTGGAGTTATCAAGAAGATATAATGAATAATAATATTATATATAAACTTGTTGAATTCTTTTAGAGATGGAAGTGTGTTACATTAAATATTCTCAATTTAAGAACATGGAATAATATTAAATGTGATTAAGTTTCTTTTAAGAACTAGGAATGACAGTTCAGGATTAGAATATGTATGAACTATTCCAATGCAATTGGGTGTAGATTGGTAGTAATTAGGTGTATGTTTTTTTAATAACTAAGGATTTTCTTCGTTTGCTGACTGTTACACTAGTTACAAGAAATTCATTTGAATATAGTAGCATTATTATTTAAAAAAAAAAAAAAAAAAACAAAAAACTCGTTTGTGTGACATTGTTTAGTGAACTGGATAACGTCTTTTTGTTTGGGGGAGAGGGAAAACCATGATTTGGTCAAGGGTTTAAAAATACCTAATGAATTTGTTTGCTGATTGTTATACTACTTGCAAAAAACAGATGCAAATAAAGTAGCATTGTTAATACAGCAAGGAAACACTTATCATTTGTTTGACCATAAGTGGTGTACTAAGCATATTTTGCTCAACGCAGGGGGCGCACATAAGAAAGAAATATAATAGTCACAACCAATATGTCATAAATGACATCATCAAGAATGCATATTACATCATCAAGAATTGATGACATCATCAATTGGGGTTAATCTTATACTTACTTCGACAGTTTGTCCAGCTTCTTTTCCATCCTATTAGTAAAAACAATGCAGTTATTGTTTGTGCTTTAGTTTTAATAATATAGTACACACACGTTTGACAGCTGTGCATTAATGTGCTGCTTTTAAATTCTTCGCAAAACTGCTTCACTGATAATAACACATATGCGTCAAATTGAGCCTCGAAGTCAAAATTCGTAGATGTAAAAACCTAACCAGGATACTGAAAGTGTTGAATTGCAGTTTATTTATTCCATCACTATGCATTAGTTTTTTTTATGACAGGTAGGTATCGTAAATGCGGCGCTTATTAAAAAAAATATTATTATTATTTTGCGATTGGTCGTCCCCCACCCCAACGATTAACATGTTAAAGTTCTTTTAAATTTTAGCTGGCAAAAAAAAATGTACAGATGTTAAGTAAATAGTAAGCAGCTTTTTTTTTCTTTAGGGGTGGGGACATTTTTATGAAAAACAATTTAAGGCTGATGTTATTATGAGCTTTTTAAGTCTTTTGAAAGATGGGAGGGTGACAAGACAGAAGACGGTTCTCCAATTCATATAAAATTGCGTTAAATATACAGGAATTCTCTTCTTTTTGCACCCTCCTAAAAATATGTGGACCCACCCCAGTACCTTACAACAGAGTATTCAGTATGTGGTACCACTTAAGTAAGTGTGTCTGATAAAAAAATATTATATCCACGGTGACCGTATATATATCTATATATCCTTATTTTAATATTGACGAGTTCCGGCTATATAAAATTGATTATAAGATTGTAAAAATATAATATTAATCTTATTATTATTGTACTGATGATATGTACACGTTTTAATTATTGTTTTTGATTGGTTAACGTTATTACATTTTTATTAAAAATTAATTAAGACCTCTGACGTTTAGTGCCCAAAACTGTTTACAAAAACGTAATGCAATAATAGCATATTGATAGACTGGGTTCCAGTTCCTAATCTTTGTCTTAATCAGTAAAAAAAAAAGCTGGAAATATCGATTTTGGCACCAATGGCGTTCTATATTACCTATTTGCTTGGCGCTTCATAGTATACTTTTTCTTGAAAAAGTTTCTCGACATTGATGATGGTTGCGCTTTCCGAAATGTGCTAATACTACGAAAAATCAAGAAATTAGAGACTTGTGGCAAGTCTAGCATATTGACTACTGCTGTATATTTTCGGAAAATATTTTAGCCGCTCCAATTCTCTTTCCTATTCTTTCTCTTTCCTTTATTCTTTCACAATTTTGCGTTTACTCATATTTTTTTAATAGATTGTATACACTCACATAGGCTAGAACTGGGATATACCTATTACTATATTATTGAAATATACAATTCAAAGAATAAAGGAAGAAGGTGGTAAACTGTGCAATGGAAGGCTCCGACCGTCTGGCGGCGCTGTAGTTATTTGCTCATTTTGTACGAAAGCATTTCTCTCTATTTTGCAACACCTGATACAGTAGTACGTCCCAACTGCAAGCGGCGTAAAAACATCATGTCAATAATATCATACCCATTTATGTGGTATACATTGAGTGGTAAAACAAAGCAACCTTTGTTTTTGGAAACATTTTATTACAAATATTTTTAATTTCATTTAAAATGTTTTTCAATGTCAACATAAATTACAGTATGCTACATTATGCTACGTTTTGATGAAATTATGCGTAGCATAAATGCCAAGTGCTACAGGGGTCTGAATTATGCTACGCAGCACAATTATGCTGCTACGTGTGACGCCAAAGAATGGAAATAGGATAACTTGGTATTTTCATATAAACATGAACTGTGCCATCATTTTTCACAATAGATAAAGTATCACGTTTTTTCTTGTAGGCCTAATATCAATTACTTTTAGAAGTAACATTCGTTAGTTAAATAATTAAATGTTGCTTTAGGCAGTTTAATGTTAGTGCTTCCACTATTGTGTGCTTATATTCAACGTCAGTAATATCGATTCAATTGAATCAAATAATTAATAGCAATCAGTGGTTCCTCTATTCTATACGTCAGTAACACTCACTCAAATCAAACTTAGAGATCTATAATTATAGTTGTAACAACCAAAAAACATGCAATTTTGGAAATTTTGAGTATAGTTTTCGTTAATTCATTGCTTATTATCAGCTCTGTTGTGTCGGATAAGTATCATTTTGACCAAAAAAAATATGTAACAGCTCTACAATTATTTAATTATTAGATTTAATGAATTTATTTAAGATTATGCTTTTATATTATTGTGGTGGTGGTCCTATTAGTAGTTGTGGTAGGAATAGTAGTAGAAGTAGTAGTAGTAGGGGGGAGGGGGAGCCGTGGGAGCCGCGACTCCCCCCACCCCACTTTGTACACAGTCCTAAAATTTTAAATCTTATTCTTGAGCCAATACAAATTATTTCCTGGGATCACTAAAAATGTATACTTCTAAAACATGTAAATATGCATCAGTAGGCCTACACGTTATACATAGGCCTAATAGAACACATAGGCCTTAGCAGTAACAGTAGCAGTGGCAGTAGCAGTAGCAGCGCAGTAGTAGCAGTAGCAGTCAGGGACGTATCCAGTGGGGGGGGGGGAGCCGTGGGAGCCGCGGCTCCCCCACCCCACTTTGTACACAGTCATAAATTTTAAATCTTATTCTTGGGCCAATACAAAAAATTTCCTGGGATCACTAAAAATGTATACTTCTAAAACATGTAAATATGCATCAGTACACGTTATACATAGGCCTAATAGAACACATAGGCCTAAGCGTGATTTAAAAAAATCCCCAACCATGATGCTGCTGCGGTGAGTGGTTCCTCAGTTTGTGAATGTCCCTCCCTGGTTCACCTCTTTCGAATTATTTTTGAGCTTATTTATAATGCGTCTATTGTAATTTTAACTTTATCCTCTCAAACAGTCCAAAGGACGTTCAGAGTGCGCTACTTCACAGGGAATTTCGCCCCCTTGACCCCGCTGGGGTCCTACGTAATTCGCATAACGGCTCCCCCCTTTCAAAATCCTGACAGCAGTAGCAGAAGTAGTAGCAGTAGTAGTAGCAGTAGCTGTAGCAGTTGCAGTAGCTGTAGCAGTAGCAGTAGCAGCAGTAGTAGTAGTAATAGTAGTAGCAGTAGCAGCAGCAGTAGTAGTAGTAGTAGTAGTAGTAGTAGTAGCAGTAGCAGTAGCAGTAGTAGTAGTAGTAGCAGCAGTAGCAGCAGCAGTAGTAGTAGTAGTAGTAGTAGTAGCAGTAGCAGCAGCAGTAGTAGTAGTAGCAGCAGTAGCAGTAGTAGTAGCAGTAGTAGCAGCAGCAGTGGCAGTAGTAGTAGCAGTAGCAGCAGCAGTGGCAGTAGTAGTAGCAGTAGTAGCAGGAGCAGTGGCAGTAGTAGTAGCAGTAGCAGCAGCAGTGGCAGTAGTAGTAGCAGTAGTAGCAGGAGCAGTGGCAGTAGTAGTAGCAGTAGCAGCAGCAGTGGCAGTAGTAGTAGCAGTAGTAGCAGGAGCAGTGGCAGTAGTAGTAGCAGTAGCAGCAGCAGTGGCAGTAGTAGTAGCAGTAGTAGCAGGAGCAGTGGCAGTAGTAGTAGCAGTGCAGTAGTAGTAGTAGTAGTAGTAGTAGCAGTAGCAGTATTAGTAGTAGTAGCAGCAGCAGTAGTAGTAGTAGTAGTAGCAGTAGCAGCAGCAGCAGCAGTAGTAGTAGTAGTAGTAGCAGTAGTTGTTGTAGTAGTTGTAGTAGTAGCAGTAGTAGTAGTAGCAGAAGTAGTAGTAGGAATAGTTACAAAATTATCATTATCTTTATTATGATCATAAATATTTTCATCCTTTTACAAAGTTTATTCTTTCGTTTTATTTTGTTCAGATTAAAATAAAATAGCCTAAGTATGCATATATTTGTGCCGCTATTTATTACAAATAGTGGTACAAAATTTAGGAGATAACAAATTTGCTACAAATACTACCGTGTACTGTTTTGTAAGTTTAGTTAAATTAAATTCCCTGGTTTTCTATCGGCTAATAAAATTATCAGGGCTACAATTATGATCAAATAATTATAACTTAAACTTGGATTTGATATATTGGTTTTCTTTCATGAAATGTTAAAAAAGCCTTAAAAAGTGATTTGATTGAAAACCTGAATAGTTAATTAATTTCGACTAATTATATTCCTCTTGAACTAATTTCTGAGTCGAAGAAATTGTAAGGTTACTTACATCCACTTCATTTATTTGTGTCTACAGGAAAACGTACAGTTTGTTTAGTGCTACGCTGGTCATCATACATACATATATATAAACTGGTTTAACAGATAGTGTAGTGCACTTAATGTTTCTAAAACCAAAGTCGATCATTATCGTCCAAAATCGTTTAACCAAACGGCAGTCCACTTTTCTTGTAATGGAAAACATATTAAGGTTGTCGGGGGCTATAAATAAATATTTGGAATATGTTTTTATGAATTTTTAGATTTTTTAACAAAATTTATTAGCACATCTGCATCACGTGTCTTTGGTTTGATTATTAATATATGTAAATTGGTTGGAGGCATTAATTAGAATATTTTACTAAACTCTTTGATGCATGCGTTTATCGTACTCTTGAATACGGTAGTGATATTTGGGTGGGGGGGGGGGGTAGTGGAGTATCCTTTAATTAACTCTGTGTTTTATCGTGCGGGTTGTTTTTTTTTTAAAGTGTAATACATAATCCAAGTTTTGAAATGCACGCCATCGTGTTGGGATTCAATATTTCGACATTAATTATGTCATCATCAAGACATAACCATTTGGTTCCCTCTTCGAACCATTTTGAATCCCTCTTCAAATTAACAAATGGTTCACTCATTCCTGATGATGACATAGTTAATGTATAAACATTGAATCCCAACACGATAGCATGCATTTCAATAATTGGAGTATGTATTATACTTTCTTATCTTAGATTAATCAGTGGACACAAATTTATTATATACCTAAATAAATTAAATGATTGCAGAATCCCTCTTCAAATTTGCAAATGGTCTAATTTACTTTGTAATCGAAATGTTAAAAATCGGCCTTCTAAGGTTCACTCATTATTTCAAAAAATAAATTGTGTTTTGCCGGATTTAGGTTCTTGTAACAGTTCAGAAGAGTTTATGAGTAGTATTGTAAATAATTCCCGTTTGTTTTTTGAAAACTGTTGGTGTGATGCAATATAAATTAATCAACTTCAACGGTATATTGGTAGAAGAATTTTGTATATTGGAAAAACGTCAACGTAAAATGAAATTATTTTATACAAGAATATAAGCTTCAGAAAGAAATTTAGAAAAATTCAATTTAGAAAGAATCTCGGTGAACTTGTTGAAAACAATTTGAAGTTATAAGATAAATATTTCTACTTTGTAAACCATCAGGACTGATATTACAATTATTCGGACAGAACACTAGCAAAACAATGGCTCGAGTCCTGTTGAAACTATAGGACTCCCAAAGATTCCATCGGGATTGAACAGTTCAACAAAAATTGACGGGCCAGTCAAATCAAACTAATTTTTAGATATTTCGAAAGCCAATAAAATGTCGAGTCGTCGTATAATTTATATAAATTAAATGATTGATTATATGCGGTGTTAGAGCCCTTGGAAAATAATACGGCAAAAAGCACAGATACGCGTAGCGTTTATTTGCTTTAACAAACCGTATTTAAAAACATAAAGCAGAAAATAATGGTGTGGTTTTCAATATTTAATTGTATAGAGTAGCCCAACATTTATTAATTTTTCATAATTATAATCAAGTAAAATATACAAAGACTTTGATTCACTTTTAAATTATAAACAACAGTATTAATGGAACAAAGTTCGTCAACGTCCAAAATGGAATGTTCTCACAGAAACTCTAAGGCCCGTATAAACTTGGAAACTAAAAATCAATCTAATAAAATAAAGATTCAGATTAATATGCGGAGCAGCAGTTAACTGAAAACATGTGAAGAATCATAATAATACAGTTTGTATAAAATTCAAACTACACCATATAGTAGCTTATAAGATTTTCTTTCACTTTGTTTTCAATTTATACTGTATAAAATAAAAATAAAATATTGAAACTTGTCACCAATTGTGTCATAACTGTAATTCTAATATTCTATCTCAGAGTTGTGTACCGATCCTCTTGGTATTGAAGATGGGACTATTCCCGCGGAACAACTATCCGTATCCAGTGAATGGTCTTTACGGACCGGGGCACATAGTGGACGACTGAACACTGAAGCAGATAGTTTGGGAAGAGGAGGAGCATGGTGTTCAAAAACCAAAGACCAATACCAGTGGATTCAAGTTGACCTCGGCAAAATGCATAAGGTACGCGGAGTAATCACACAAGGCCGAAACAAATGCTGCTTACAAAGGGTGACGTCTTATGAGATTTTTTACAGTGTCGATGGTAACCTGTTTCAACCAATCAGGAATTCAGATTGTCAAGTAATTGTAAGTGTCATTACAATTTTTCCCAATATATTTACATATATATTTTTTTCTTTTTTATTGAGAGTAATCACCTGTATGTTATATACGAATAATATACGAAAAATTAAAATTTAAAATTTAGCAAAAAAAAAAAAATAAATGTGAAATTTATATTTGTTTTTTGTTTTCTTTTGTACAGTATATAATGTTTTATATTTTGTTCATTCTGTTTTTTTTTACAAGTTGTCTTGATACATGTTTGATGAAATACCGTATATTCCAAAATGCTTTTATATTTGAAGACAAATAAGGTTTCTTGTATCTTGTATGTGTTTAGAACTTATTGTTGACCTTTAGATTATTTCTTCGCCAACTGACTGGTAAACATACAGTTTTATATAAGGACTGTTATCATCATTTATATATTTTTTATTTAGTTGGTCAGATGATTTTCTTTTATACTATTTAGTTTTTATGGGGTAGTGCCCTGTCCATGGGGACCCTGAACTTTGGGGCCCCGGTTCACCGAAGCGCATGCTGAACCACAGGTAGTTACATCTCTGGTTATACTTGAATAATATGCTGAGAAAGCAATGTTAATCTTAAGATTATGTGATATTTATAGAGGTTTGATGGAAATTCAGATCAAGACACTACCGTGACAAACATATTTTCTGAACCTATCTACGCCCAATTCGTCCGTATTCATCCAGTTGACTGGAATAAAAATATATGTTTACGATTTGAGGTTCTTGGATGCTCAGCAGGTAAATTGAAATAATATACCAATTACATTTAAATTAAAAATTGAGTAGTGATAATGCCAATGACAATGATGATGATAATAAATGCCTGTTTATATTTGCAGCGATAAAGATAACAAGCTAAAAAGTATTAAATTGTTCATATAGAAAATAAGAGAAGTTTTTACACTGGGACTATATAACGAATTATCGTGTATGCGATAACAACTCATTTTAACAAATCAATTCAAATAATGTCATATTCATGGAAAAACGATAAAACCGTCGTTACTACTACGGTTTTATCGTCTTTCCATGATTTTGGTGCGAAGAATTCTTCTGTTGTGAAACTGAATGATGTTTCCTATGTTTCTAAAGCAGGTTTGTTGAATGGAGGGTTGTACCAGGTGATGTTTCGTTTTCTTTGAGGCTTGTTGTTTCCAGGTGATGGTTTAAAACTCATTTTGTGCTGGAAGCCGCTCTTCTTTAATGATTTTCGTAGTCGGGAGCAGCCTTGAGAAATGTAGTCTTGGAATCAAAGATGTTAGATATTCGTTGATTAATTGATGTAGGTATTTGTTTTAAAATGGTTGGGGGATGGTTAGAGCGCGAGTCGATGTCCAATAAGTTGGTAGGTATCGTGTTGTAGGTCCAGTGTAACATCGAGAAAGTTAGTGATTTTGATGTTTGCATGTATTGTGATGCGAAGATCAAAGGAGTGAAAGATGGATGTTATTTCCTTTTTCATCTTCTCACACATTGCGAGGCCGTCGTGCCGGTATAGGCCGATGTTGTTTTGCCAAGCTTTTTTGCAAGTGATGACAGAATGAAAGAGCCGACAAGCTCACATACTTCTGCCCCGTCGAAGCTGCCCATGGTGACGTCGAACATGTTGTTGGAGCTTTTCTTTTTCCATATCGAATCGCTGTCAAATAGGATGGAATTACGTGCTTGCATGATTATGTTTATTTCTTCTTCTGTAATGCTCGTAGACTTCTGTGCGTGTTTGATGGAATTGATTAACAGGTTTTTTTGTAATCGAAGGGTAAAATTCCACGATGTCGAATGCAATGAATGTGCTGCTGGATTTTGTTGTATGCTTTTAAACCAATTGATCACTGCCGAAGTGTTTTTCCACTGATGTAGTTTGGTTTTGGTGATCAGATTACGATTAACACTATCAAGGATGGTTTTGCTTATGCGACCGATTTCTGGTTTCGATGGGTTGATTAGTCTGCAGCTTGGTTTGTTTTGAAAGTTTTCTTTATGGTCCTTTAATGTGATGAAGGATTCTTTTTCTGCGATCGTTTCAACACGATCGTCTATATTTAGGCTGGATGAAATGGTTTTAGCTATGCTGTTGATCTCAGAGATGCTGTCTCCATTCAACAAATCTTGAAAACCGACATCGGCAGATCCTTTCTGAACTTGGTTAAAAAACACTTTCCTGTAGTACATTAGTGCAGTACACTTCACAAGCTATTCAACAAAAATAATGTCAAAGTTAGCTATAGCTGTTCTAGAAACATGGGAAACATCATTCAGTCCCACAACAGCAGACTTCGTCGCACCAAACCACAAGAACCATCTAATACATGCAACTGCCAAAAGAAAGATGAATGCTCCCTCTCAGGTAACTGCCTCGCATCTTAAATTATCTACAAAGCCATCGTAACCACAAATGATGAGGTCAAAGAATACATCCGATTCAAAGACAACAGATTCAAAACCAGATTTTCAAATCATAAGCACACATTTAGCTCTCCGAAGCACTTAGCATATACAGTACATCCATTATCTACTGCATGAAACAGCTGTAGAGTAAATTCACGCTTGACACACTTTATATTATTATTATTATTATTATTATTATTATTATTGCGATCTGCATTCGCATTGAGCACTATACGTTGCTGATCTTGACAATCATATTTTGTATATATATATATATATATATATATAATATATATATATATGTAAATGTTGTGAAACAGTGCTCAATCCCACTGAAAAATCTATCTCTTATACACATCTAGATGTGTTGCCGAGCACCTGATGATTGAAGCTGTGCCCTCATGAAACAGTCTTTAGTGAAAAATTAAATGTTAAGTTTGTATATTTCTATTTATATAATATAATTTCTATATATATAGACCTATTTATATATTTCTGTGAGACATATATATATATATATATGTGTGTGTGTGTGTGTATACATGCATTATTTAACCTATTCAAGTCTCACGATTTATAATATTAATAAAATCTTTACATTAACTGTTTCAGTTGTATAAATAGTAAATGCAACAATTTAACTACAATTTAAATTAATTAAGAGTTTTTTTTTAAATAAATTTCTTTATATTTTTCCGCCAGATTAGCGTCTAGTTGTAATGTGTGTGTGTGTGTGTATTTAAGGAGTAAATAATAATTATTCATGATAAGACCTACTGCTACTTGATAAGTACTGGTGTTCTTAAGAAAGCCACCTGAGAGTTTATATTTACTTTTTCCAAAATAATTTTGAACTTTGAATTTGAACTGAATTTGAGTGAATGTGAAAGCAAAGGAAACCGAGTAACACAGATAAAAACAGTAACGGTTTGGTTTTCAATATCCCAATGTATATCATGTTAAGCACAATCGGTTTAAAAATCAGAAGAGAAAAATATATTAAAATAATTTTTTAGGGTTTAATTTTTTCTATATTATCTATTTATTTATTTATTTTTTGGAATTTTACACAGTATAGAATTCTAAAATAGAAGAAAATTATGTAAAATGTTTAGCGAAAAAGGACAAGAATTTCAGTTATTGTAATATTCTATCTCAGAGTTGTGTATCGATCCTCTTGGTATTGAAGATGGGAATATTCCCGCGGAACAACTGTCCGCATCCAGTGAACCTGCTTTAATGCACGAGGCACATCGTGGGCGACTGAACAATGAAGCAAACAGTAAGGGGTTCGGGGGAGCATGGTCGTCAAAAACAAATGACCGACACCAGTGGATCCAAGTTGACCTAGGTAAACTGCATAGGGTACACGGAGTAATTACACAAGGCCGCAACGGATACATCCCCTATCAATATGTGACGTCTTATGAGATTGTGTACAGTGTCGATGGTAACCACTTTCAACCAATCAGGAATTCAGACTGCCAAGTAACGGTAAGTTTCATTATGACTTTTTTTACAATATTATAGTATTTAGATATGTTTATTTAAATGTTCTATTAACATTAAATTACTTCTATATTATATCCAGTGGTGTAACAATGTTCTAGGTCGTGTTTCGAGTATACCAGACTATTGACATAATATACATTGGTCGACTAAGCTAATAACAGTGGCGGACCGTAGGGTAAATTGCAGGGTATGCTAGGTGTTGGCATATCTAGGATGTGCGAGGGTCGTGCACGCCCCTCCCCCCTAAAAAAATACTCGCCCATCCCCCCGCCCACAAATCAAGTAGTTAAAAATCACCTCAAATCACATTATTTTGCGAATTAGCCTCCTCACCTAATCACCGATCCCCACTTTACATTCCCACCCCTATCAGCTCCACCCCTTCCATTTCAAGACCCCTACGCCACTGACGCTAGGGTTTGCTAGTAGTAAAAGTTTGTAAGCCGACTACTATACAGCTGTCTCTTATACACATCTAGATGTGTATAAGAGACAGGTGTAGCCCTATGTTCAGCAATAACCTTCAGGTATCGCTTTTATCACTGCAATCTGAAAGTCTTCGTATTCATCTTATGAACAATTATTGGAATTCCACGGGCATTTGTTCATTCCATCTGTTCCATCAACAATTTTTATTACAGTCATTTACCTCTGCTTAGCCGTATGTTGAGCAATAACCTTCAGATATCGCTTTTATCACTGCAATCTGAAAGTCTTCGTATTCATCGTATGAACAATTCTTGGATTTCCACGGGCATTTGTTCATTCCATCTGTTCCATCAACAATTTTTATTACAGTCATTTACCTCTGCTTAGCCGTATGTTGAGCAATAACCTTCAGATATCGCTTTTATCACTGCAATCTGAAAGTCTTCGTATTCATCGTATGAACAATTCTTGGATTTCCACGGGCAT
>NW_022718818.1:58283-75918 GCF_011630105.1 Anneissia japonica
GCGTGCATTTCAATACTTGGAGTATGTATTATACTTTCTTATCTGATATTAATCAGCGGACACAAATTTATTATATACCTAAATAACTTAAATGATTGCAGAATCCCTCTTCAAATTTGCAAATGGTCTAATTTACTTTGTAATCGAAATGTTAAAAATTGGCCTTCTAAGGTTCACTCATTATTTCAAAAAATAAATTGTGTTTTGCCGGATTTAGGTTCTTGTAACAGTTCAGAAGAGTTTATGAGTAGTATTGTAAATAATTCCCGTTTGTTTTTTGAAAACTGTTGGTGTGATGCAATATAAATTAATCAACTTCAACGGTATATTGGTAGAAGAATTTTGTATATTGGAAAAACGTCAACGTAAAATGAAATTATTTTATACAAGAAAATAAGCTTCAGAAAGAAGTTTAGAAAAATTCAATATAGAAAGAATCTCGGTGAAGTTGTTGAAAACAATTTGAAGTTATAAGATAAATATTTCTACTTTGTAAACCATCAGGACTGATATTACAATTATTCGGACAGAACACTAGCGAAACAATGGCTCGAGTCCTGTTGAAACTATAGGACTCCCAAAGATTCCATCGGCATTGAACAGTTCAACAAAAATTGACGAGCCAGTCAAATCAAACTAATTTTTAGATATTTCGAAAGCCAATAAAATGTCGAGTCGTCGTATAATTTATATAAATTAAATGATTGATTATATGCGGTGTTAGAGCCCTTGGAAAATAATACGGCAAAAAGCACAGATACGTAATACGGCAAAAAGCAAGAGTTTGCGTTGAAAAGCACTCGTGACTGCTGAACACCTAGTGTACTTATGATTAGCATAGTCTTGTATGTAATATAAATTACAAACATTTTTGTAGCATATATAAATTTATTGAATTACTATAAGAATTTTTGGAGGCAAAAACCCGAAAAAAAATCAACTATTTATCCACAGATACGCGTAGCGTTTATTTGCTTTAACAAACCGTATTTAAAAACATAAAGCAAAAAATAATGGTGTGGTTTTCAATATTTCATTGTATAGAGTAGCCCAACATTTATTAATTTTTCATAATCATAATCAAATAAAATATACAAAGACTTTGATTCACTTTTAAATTATAAACAACAGTATTAATGGAACAAAGTTCGTCAACGTCCAAAATGGAATGTTCTCACAGAAACTATAAGGCCTGTATAAACTTGGAAACTAAAAATCAATCTTATAAAATGAAGATTCAGATTAATATGCGGAGCAGCAGTTAACTGAAAACATGTGAAGAATCATAATAATACAGTTTGTATAAAATTAAAACTACACAATATAGTAGCTTATAAGATTTTCTTTCACTTTGTTTTCAATTTATACTGTATAAAATTTAGAAAAAAATATCGAAACTTGTCACCAATTGTGTCATAACTGTAATTGTAATATTCTATCTCAGAGTTGTGTACCGATCCTCTTGGTATTGAAGATGGGACTATTCCCGCGGAACAACTGTCCGCATCCAGTGAATGGACTTTACGGAACGGGGCACATAGAGGACGACTGAACACTGAAGCAGATAGTTTGGGAGTAGGAGCATGGTGTTCAAAAACCATAGATCAATACCAGTGGATTCAAGTTGACCTCGGCAAACTGCATATGGTACGCGGAGTAATCACACAAGGCCGAAACAAATGCTGCTTACAATGGGTGACGTCTTATGAGATTTTTTACAGTGTCGATGGTAACCTGTTTCAACCAATCAGGAATTCAGATTGTCAAGTTACTGTAAGTGTCATTACAATTTTTCCCAATATATTTACATATATTATTATTTTTTTCTTTTTTATTGAGAGTAATCACCTGTACGTTATATACGAATAATATACGAAAAATTAAAATTTTAAATTTAACAAAAAAAAAAAAAAAAATGTGAAATTTATATTTGTTTTTTGTTTTCTTTTGTACAGTATATAATGTTTTATATTTTGTTCATTCTGGTTTTTTTTTTACAAGTTGTCTTAATACATGTTTTATGAAATACCGTATATTCCAAAATTTCTTTATATTTAAAGACAAATAAAGTTTCTTGTATCTTGTATGCTGAACCACAGGTAGTTACACCTCTGGTTATACTCGAATAATGTGCTGAGAACGCAATGTTAATTTTAAGATTATGTGGTCTTTATAGAGGTTTGTTGGAAATTCCGATGAAGACACTACCGTGACAAACATATTCCCTGACCCTGTCTACGCCAAATTCGTCCGTATTCATCCAACTAACTGGCATAACTGGATTAGTTTAAGATTTGAGGTTCTTGGATGCTCAGCAGGTAAATTAAAATAATATACCAATTAGATTTAAATTACAAATTGAGTAGTGATAATGCCAATGACAATGATGATGATAATAAATGCCTGTTTATATTTGCAGCGATAACGATAACAAGCTAAAAAGTATTAAATTGTTCATATAGAAAATAAAAGAAATAAGAGAAGTTTTTACACTGGGACGATTCTATAACGAATTATCGTGTACGCGATAACAACTCATTTTAACAAATCAATTGAATCAAATAATGTCATATTCATGGAAAAACAATAAAACCGTCGTTACTACTACGGTTTTATCGTCTTTCCATGATTTTGGTGCGAAGAATTCTTCTGTTGTGGAACTGAATGATGTTTCCTATGTTTCTAAAGCAGGTTTGTTGAATGGAGGGTTGTACCAGATGATTTTTCGTTTTCTTTGAGGCTTGTTGTTTCCAGGTGATGGTTTAAAACTCATTTTGTGCTGGAAGCCGCTCTTCTTTAATGATTTTCGTAGTCGGGAGCAGCCTTGAGAAATGTAGTCTTGGGATCAGAGATGTTAGGGATTCGTTGATTAATTGACGTAGGTATTTGTTTTAAAATGGTTGGGGATGGTTAGAGCGCGAGTCGACGTCCAATAACTGGTTATTCGCCTTGGTAAACGGTTGGTATGTATCGTGTTGTAGGTCCAGTGTAACATCGAGGAAGTTAGTGATTTTGATGTTTGCATGTATTGTGATGCGAAGATCAAAGGAGTGAAAGATGGATGTTATTTCCTTTTTCATCTTCTCACACAGACTTGGTGACGTGCTCTTCATGATTGCGAGGCCGTCGTCCCGGTATAAGCCGATGTTGTTTTTGCCAAGCTTTTTTGCAAGTGATGACAGAATGAAAGAGCCGACAAGCTCACATACTTCTGCCCCGTCGAAGCTGCCCATGGTGACGTCGAACATGTTGTTGGAGCTTTTCTTTTTCCATATCGAATCGCTGTCAAATAGGATGGAATTAAGTGCTTGCATGATTATGTTTATTTCTTCTTCTGTAATGCTCGTAGACTTCTGTGCGTGTTTGATTGAATTGATTAACAGGTTTTTTTGTAATCGAAAGGTAAAATTCCACGATGTCGAATGCAATGAATGTGCTGTTGGATTTTTGTTGTATGCTTTTAAACCAATTGATCACTGCCGAGGTGTTTTTCCACTGATGTAGTTTGGTTTTGGTGATCAGATTACGATGGATGGTTTTGCTTATGCGACCGATTTCTGGTTTCGATGGATTGATTAGTCTGCAGCTTGGTTTGTTTTAAAAGTTTTCTTTATTGTCCTTTAATTTGATGAAGGATTCTTTTTCTGCGATCGTTTGAACACGATCGTCTATGTTTAGGCTGGATGAAATGGTTTTAGCTATGCTGTTGATCTCAGAGATGCTGTCTCCATTCAACAAAGCTTGAAAACCGACATCGGCAGATCCTTTCTGAACTTGGTTAAAAAACACTTTCTTGTAGGCAGTACCCTTCACAAGCTATTCAACAAAAATAATGTCAAAGTTAGCTATAGCTGTTCTAGAAACATAGGAAACATCATTCAGTCCCACAACAGCAGAATTCTTCGCACCAAACCACAAGAACCATCTAATACATACACCTGCCGAAAGAAAGATGAATGGAAACTGCCTCGCATCTTAAATTATCTACAAAGCCATTGTAACAACAAATGATGAGGTCAAAGAGTACATCGGACTCAAAAACAACAGATTCAAAACCATATTTACAAATCATAAGCACACATTTAGCTCTCCGAAGCAATTAGCATATACATCCATTATCTTCCTATCCACTCACTCCTGAAGATTGCTACTGCATGAAACAGCTGTAGAGTAAATTCACGCTTTGACACACCCTTTTATTATTATTATTATTATTATTATTATTGCGCTCTGCATTCGCATTGAGCACTATACCTGTCTCTTATACACATCTAGATGTGTATAAGAGACAGGTATTAATGGAACAAAGTTTGTTATGGCAACTACTTTACAAATTTCAAACTGGGACAAGCAAATATAGTCTATGGAAAGTATTTGCCAACATATCAGAGCCCTAAGGTCAACAGAGTACAATTATGGATATACTTGCTCCTCCCTTGAACTTGAATTATGGATATAGGGCCAAATCAGAAATGCTTCGCGATGTGGGTAAAATTTCAGTAACAGCAGCATTTTTGGTATTTTAAAAAGAATAATCTAATAATGTAAATAGAAATGTGCCTACTAACTAATTGGAGATCGACCCGTACAGCTAAAATTCACAGAAGTAGGCATAATTGGCCGCCCTACGCATTGAAATGTGTCAAATGTCAGAAACGGCATTTTAAGTTATTTTTTAAGGAAAATAATCTATCAGAGTAAATAGAAACATTGATATTCCGAACAAATTGGCACTAAAATTGTCTCTCTTCACAGGGGTGGCGCCAGGACCTGCCCGACGGAGGGGCTAAAGGCCCCGACGGGGGGGGGGCAAGTGGAGCGAATCGAGTCTCACTAGGCTGGGGGCCAGGGGGCCGCCCAGGGCCCCCTGGAAGCCACGGATATTTGATAGGCTATGCTTTCTAATTAGTGTGGTCCCTAGTGTCATTTCGCGAGATAGGCTTGCCCAAAGCAATTTTATTGCATTTTCCGGATATTTTGGGTATGCTGAATCCAAAAATGCAAGGGTCCATTTTTTTCGATAACGTCTTGGCTGCTATATTGGAATTTCAAAATGGCTGCCATTTTAACAATAAAAATGACTATAACTCTACTATTAAAGCAGATACTGACAAAATTTCTAATAAGTGCTAACCCTATGTTTTAAATGTCAACCTATTTGATTTTAATATTGTCATAGACCATAGATGGCGGCCATTTTGAATTTCAAGATGGCCGACAGTTTTTCAACAAAATCTTTCTGGAAAACAGGTATTTCAATTGTGGTTTTTACAACAATTTAAATTACAGTGCATGCCTCATCCCTGTGCCTACATAGCCAATTACACGCAGGGCGTTTATGGGCGAATCCATTTTGTGCTCAAGGGGTACGTTTAAAATAAATAAATATAAATAAATTCAGGAAGAAATCACAAACCTTACAGAAAGGCGATATATCAACAAATGAACTATAAAATATACACAAATACATATACATGTATAGACTTAAACTTGCCTGTACAGTATACCCGATAATACACACAGGGCATGTATGGGTGATTCCATTTATCCTTGAGGGGTAAGTTTAAAGTATATAAATATATGCATGATACTTATGCTTATAAAGCACACAATTAGGCGTCCAGGATGAGTTTAACCACCACCAATGTAGAAACAGCGTCTTTGTTACTGGGTACACACAGGCACCCTGTTAGGCAGTATGTTCCACCTCAGGATATACCTTATGTGGCTGCACTACTGCGCACTGCAAAGAGAACGGCGCAGATTAAAGTATACAAACAAGGAATGAGGGAGTTTAACTGGAAGTGTAGTAAAAGAGTATCATTATTGTATAACAGAAGGGGAAAACCAACGGCGGCGGAACGTTTTTGAAAGTGAGGGGAGGGGGAATTTCATAAGGCCGAGTATGCGAACGAAGCGAGCATCTAGGCTGGGGGCCAGGGGGGCTGCCAAGGGCCCTCGGTGGGGGTCCAGGGGGCGAAAGTTCCTGGAAGCTACGGATATTTTACGAAGTTTGGTGAATTTTATAAGTATTTTATAGGCCTCAAGCTACTAATATGATTTCATATGTGTTGTATTTCCAGTGGCGGATCGAAGAATTCGAAATAGAAGGGCCCAGGGAGGGTAATTTCATAGATAGAAGATCTATACTACCTCAGCCCTACCATGGTTGGAGCTGAGATAAGAAATTTTGTGATTATGGCACCTCTAGATGATTTAGGAGGGTGGGGGCGGGCCGGCTAGGTCCCCTTGAATCCGCCATTGGGTACTTCGGCAGATGGAGAATCTATACCACCCCAGCCCCGCCATGGTTTGGGCTGAAGTAAGAACATTTGTGATTATGGCAACTCTAGATGGCCGGAAATTATACTCTTAGACTTAAAATTTGAATATAATTTAGCCTCCCCCTCCGCTTGAATGCGCCACAGATTTCCGAACAAAGTCGAAGTGGACATTGCTTCCACGACCTCAATAAATTATTTATTATGAGGGTTATCCTTGATATGGGTTCCCCGACCGAAACTTCACTTTTCCCCCGATGGATAAAAATTACCCTTGTATGTAGCTCAGAAATGATACTCCAACTGTGGCGGGTCCAGGAAGTCGAAATAGAGTCTTGCGTAAATAAAAGGTCCACCCACCTCAGCCCCACAATTGTTGGAAAATTATGATTATGGCACATCTAGATGGCCGGAAATGGCACTCTCAGATTAAAAGTTGAATACAATTTCGTCTGTTTTCTCCATTTTTTTGATAATTTTGAAAAAAAATGGGATGGGGTCCAGTGCTGACTGGGTTTCCCATTGAATCTGCCACTGTTCAATATAACACTTGATATAGCCTACCATTTTGTTTCACAAAATGATTGATTCCTAATGTCAAGCAAAAGATTTTTTTATTCAAAATATTTTCTTTTTACTCAATACAGTTTTTACAACCTATAACACATTAACTACAATGTACGGTACTGTAAATTCTGTACTGGTACTTAAACTTCAGACAACTTTATTTAAAAAAGTGGCCTAATAAGTATCTTATTGTTTTCGTTAAATTAGAGTTTAAATTTGGTTATATTATGCTAGTTTGAAGGTTTACTGCAAGCCAATCAGTTACACTTACTATACATCTTCGTGGTCAGCATAAAGAGAACTAGAACGTTGCTTCATTAAGAGTGCCTACCTTCCCCCCCCCCATATGCCTAAATACAGAATTCACGAATGCAGGCGATTTTTTCTGCATGCTCGAGGGTAGGTTTCAAGGAAACTTTACAGACGCACGTATACAGACGTCAATCGACATTTGGTTGCTCAATTCAAAAAAGAACTTGTAGTGTTCCTTAGAAAATGAAAAAAAAAATCTATATTTTATAATAATTTAATAATAATAATAGGTCAATTTATAAGGCGCAAATAAACAAGGTGTAAGCACGAAATAACAATAATAATAATAATAATAATAATAATAATAACAATAATAATAATAATAATAATAATAATAGTAATAATAATAATAATAATAATAATAGTAATAATAATAATAATAATAATAATAATAATAATAATAATAATAATAATAATAATAATAATAATAATAATAATGACATTGCAGCGTTCGTAAAATGTTTGTCACTGGTGCTGGTAACAGTCACAAAAATGGGGGGACCAGGCCCCCAGTAGAAAAAGTGGGTGGGCTAATGGCCCCTCTGCCCCCTTCCCCCACTTCCACCGCCGTTGAGAAAAACCAATGAAATGGTGATACAGTAGTTCCGGAAGATTATTCTCATTGTTAACTTCTATTCGACGTCTTCCGTATCATCCCGTATCAACTACTGTATCACCATTTCATTGGTTTTTACAAATGATACTCGTTTACTACACTTCCAGTTAAACTCCCTCATTCCTTGTTTGTATACTTTATTTGGCGCCGTTCTCTTTGCAGTGCACAGTAGTGCAGCCGCATAAGGTTGGAGCTAAATAGCTTGGTGGTTAAGATGCTTGATTTCCAATCCCAGGGTCCTGGGTTCAGTTTCCGTCAGTGTTGCAGGATTTTTTCCCACGACCAAAAACTCCACTCCCTAAATCTCCAATCCCTATATCCTGAGGTGGAACATACTGCCTAACAGGGTGTCTGTATGTACCCAGATGTAACAAAGACGCTGTTTCTACATTGGTGGTGGTTAAACTCATCATGGATGCCTAATTGTGTGCTCTATAAGCTTAAGTAGCATGCATATATTTTTATATATTTTAAACCCCTCAAGGATAAATGGAATCGCCCATACATGCCCTGCGTATATTATCGGGTATACCGTGCAGGCAAGTTTAAGTCACATGTATATATGTGGCAACGACAAGCCAAACCAGTCACTTGTCGGAAAAATCAATATTTAGTTATTAATACATGGTTTAACAGTAAAATGAGAGCTATAAAATGGTAAAAAAAATCATTTAAATCCGACACTTCGTTACGAAGTTACACAAGTTTAAACATACAGCTGTTTAAAGAACAATATTTGAGAAATCAGCCTTCAAAGTTTACGATTTCAGGCATTTCTTAGGCAGAAACCATCACCAAATCGTAAAAAATTGTTGTTTTAACATTGAAAATGAGGAAAATAACAGCATAGCATGATGTATAGATATATAACGGTTAGTTTAGTGCAATAACATAAATTTCCAAAATTTTGAAATTCCATCATGTTTTGGCCATTATCTCCAAAAACAGAATTTGCGACGAGTGACTGGTTTGGCAGGTTTGTAATTTCTTCCTGAATTTATTTATATTTATTTATTTTAAACATACCCCTTGAGCACAAAATGGATTCGACCATAAACGCCTTGTGTGTAATTGGCTATGTAGGCACAGGGTCGAGGCATGCACTGTAATTTATATTGTTGTAAACACCATGATAATTGAAATAACTGTTTTCCAGGAAGATTTTGTTGAAAAACGGTCGGCCATCTTGAAATTCAAAATGGCCGCCATCTATGGTCTATGACAATATTAAAATCAAATAGGTTGACATTGAAAACATAGGGTTAACACTTAAAATTAAGTCAATATCTGATGGTCATATCAAATGGTCATATTCATGGTTACTACTACGGTTTTATCGTTTTTCCATGATTATGGTGTCATTTCAACTGATTTGTCAAATTATTTTGTTATCGTATACAAGATAAATCGTTATCGGATCGTTCTAGTGTAAAAACTTCTCTTATTTCTTTTATTTTCTATATAAACAATTGCGTTTCAGCATTTTATCGTTATCGTTGCAAGTATAAATAGGCCTTATGGCGATGATAATGACAACTATGGTAATATATTGTGATTATAAGTTACGGTAAGCGATGTTGAATATTGATTATGAACACCAATGAATTATAAAAAATGCTAAGGTATTATTCAAATGTCAACGTACCGTACTCGCGCGAATAAGCGCCCGGGCGCTTAAAATATTTTTTTGCACTTTCTGAGGGGCGCTTATTCAAACGTGGCGCTTATTTAAACGGGGCGCTTATGAAAACAGAGTGGAAATTGAGGGGGCGCTTATGGAAATAGATTAAAATCGAGGGGTTCTTATGGGAAATTATTTTAATAATTAAAAATTCAAGAGGCACTTTTTGAATGAAAAAAAGATTATATAAGGACATTACGACTGGTGGTTGGAAAAGATAATCGTCCAGAGAACATGGCTCATAACAAGAATGCGTGAATATAATACTGTACATAACAGCAAAATAGCAGATGCAATTAGTGGTGGGTAGTGGTTAGCTTGTTGGCCATCGGCCGATCGAGATTAGCATGATGGCAACATCATTTTATTTTTCTTGAAAACTCAGATGAGATTGTGCTTAAGGTCGAAAAAAGAAAAAGAGGAGTAGGACTAAAACATAGAAAAATATGCAAAAAAGATTAAAGTTGGAAATATACTGTCTGTCCAAGGATCGGAGCTCTCATCTGTCCAGGAATCAGAGCTCTCTTCTGTCCAAGAGAAATATACTTATTTTGATATTGACTGAAGAAGATTGTGTTTCCACTCTACAGCTCAAATCATGCCAACAACCACAGTCACAGGACTTATTGGATTATTGACTTGCTAAAAAGAAAATCTTATTAGAGGGCGCTTATTCAAACGTGGGTTTAATGAAATTTTCACGTGGCGGTTATTCGAGAGGGGCGCTTATTCAAACGGGGCGCTTATTCGCGCGAGTACGGTATGTCATAAAAATTTATTACTATTTTCAACTTTCTTTCGTCTGAATCAGAGCTTGTTTTAGTAATCAGACGTTCCGAATTAGTTTTAAAAAAATCGATATTAGACCGTGGGTTGAGGATCGAAAACGTTCAATTCTGTGACCCACCAATCCGGGCTACCTGGCTTTTGCACAAAAATGTCAATACTATTTAAATTGTAACATAATTTGATTGTCGGCAATCGTGAATTTGGGGAAACCGTAACCAAAAATGAGAATTTATATCAAAAGCTGCTACGTAACTATAGCCAATCAGAAGACGACTAACAATGAAATTTGGCTTAGCTGCAAGGCCCTTATCCATTCACAAACTACCTTCTATGCCGTTTGTCCAATGTAAATAGTAAATAACACACTCCACTTGCAAGTATGGCGTTGGACAGAAGTTCTTCAAATGATAAATCTGAGCCGGTTTCAGGCATATTTTAGTGATACATGTTGTAAGAACCTAGAGTATGGTTGTGTCATTAAGGGTAAACAGCTTAAAAGAAATTTAAGGATGTGCAACTCTGTGGAAAACAACAAATACGAGTCCTCAGTAAGGCCTATTAAGTTTCCGTCGAAGCTGATGAATAGCCTACATATATAACGAAGGGGATCTCAGGGATGGTGGTGCAATTAGTAGTAGTCAAAATTGCACCGAATCTGTTTAAAGGTACGTGTGTGGTTACATATAACGTTAAAAATGGTATGGTATGTTTTACTTACTTGAGAAGCAATAAGCGTCTCTCTATCACACCACACACACAGACAGGAAGCCCTGCCTTTTCCTCAAACTGGGGTACTATCGACAACAAAATAACCACAGAGTATTGTGAATCAAATACGATGATGTTATATTGTAATAAGCATATTGAGACAATAATGTTGGCAATGAATCGACCCAGCATAAACAACTGACCATGAAGACAAATCAAGAATAGCCATTCACAATTATATAGCAACTATTTACTAGGCCTACTGTCTACCAAGAACAATTGCTACACAAATTGAATCAATTCAGTTTTTTGGGGTGGGGTATGTGCCCTATAGTGACTGTGCTTAGACTAAGTAATTCAGGCTTAATTTGATTTTAATGTCTTCATGAAAAGAATATAACAAAATTATTATATTAATAGTACAGTATGCTTTATCTACATAGGAATCCTTACACACAACATAACAAAAAATATATTAATTAATAGGTATCAAAACTGACTTAAGCAAATAATATTTATCAACACTTTGATGTCTAATTAAACATCACCACCTGCATTTAATATTGTATTATACTGAAACTACTTATTTTTCTTTTCTTTTCTTTTCTTTTTTTGGAAAACAGCCTTTGATTAAAAAGAAACAATTTAAATACATTATTTGATCATTAAAACCATCACAGTAGCATTGATAAGCTCTTTGAATTAGTTTGTTTAATTAATTTTCACCGACCACAGAATCAAGTGAATGGAAGTTGATGAACCACAGCCAAAGCAAATGCTCATTCTGCATCACCTGAAAGCTGAAGTCAAGAATTAAGGAAGTGCTTCCTGGTCGAAGTCATGTTCTCCCATGTATTTTTTTGTAAAAAGACAATAATATATTAAGTACTTTTAATAGAGCAAACACCATTGAGAAATTATTAAGATGTGAAACATTGAGTGGTGGAATTACTTGAGGCTGATAATGCAAATCAGGATGAAGCCTTGTCACTACATGAGGGATAAGGATCTGGTGGCAATTCAGGCCATATTATAGGCCATGGATAGAAACATGAATCAATTGAAAGTGCTGTAGTCCTATCAGATTGGAACTGTATACTGTTTGTATGAATGCTGTTATCTATTTGATATGACATCATACCATACATTGTGTTGAGAAATATTACCAGATATTATTAAGGTTTTTCCTTGTATGAACATTATGAACAACACATTTATTTTCTTTGTAAAAATTTGCATTGACTTTTTGAATTGCATTGATAATAATTATATAATTGTAATATTTAACACATGTTTATAAGTGGATTATAATGAAAGTGCTGATGGGATGCAACTGGCTGAACTGAGGTATATTAAAAATTCATTTGTTTCACCTTATTGGAATCATCAATTGCTTTACTTTTATTAATTAATTCAGTCCGTATTACCAAGGTCTTCAAGCAGTTAAACAAAAATCAACAGGCATGGCAAGAAATACTGATTAATGTTATTTATTTACATTGCATGCAAATAAAAACATTTGAAATTTACATCAGCCTTAATGTGTTCTTATTTTTTGAAGTAATTCAGCCTCAGTTTCCTTTTAAAATGTACATTTTTTTAATTATAGAAAAAAAAAAGCGATTCCAAATAGAATCAAAATATATTATATACTTACAGGAATTTCCTGTCTCATTCAAAGTCGATGAACATTACTTCTTGCCCTTCCTACTATGCATACGTAGGCCTAGATAAGTAATACAATACAGATTCAGTACAGCACGGTCGACTTTGGCTTAAAAAACTACGGTATGACAGTACAGAAGACGGGAAATGCAATTTACTACCTATAAAATCTTACAACTATTACCAATGTATTTTATTTAAAGGCTGGTATACTTATATCATATTGAAATATTCCACTAAAACCGGAGAACTTTCGTCCAAATTGCTACACATTGTCACTTTCCTCGCGACATTGTTTACATTAGTTACCGAGTTTACAAGAACGTTTGTGATTGGCTAATAGCGTCTCATCAATGCTTAACAGGTATGGTAAGTGTGCTGTGATTGGGTACTACTTTCGTGAGCGACATTATTTTTTCGAAGATAAATTCTCATTTTTGGTTACATTTTTCCCAAACTTACGATTGCCGACAATTATATTATGTTTCAATAAAATAGTATTGACATTTTTGTGCGAATGCCAAGTAGCGCGGATCGGTGGGTCACAGAATTCGTAAACTAAGCCGATTTTGGAGCCTCAACCAACGGTCTATATGAAGAAGATAGTCTTGCAGTATTGTAAAGTAATAGTATTTACTATAGTACTATAAATTTGTTTTGTGTAGGTCCAGTGTGCTCAGAGTGGGTTGGACGCTCCACTTATTACAAGTCTTTTCGTCGCAATCCACAATGTTCTGTAACGAACAAAAACTCGAAAAGAAGTTGCATTAGATGCGCTGTGAAATGCATGAGGGCGCTAGGATGCAAGTATTTCAAATACGATGGAGAATGCCACATTTATACCTGCATTAACAATGACTATTTTGTTGCCTTTCAGTATAATGGTTAAACTTGGCCTTTCCCTCGGATATTGTTGCTAGGATTTGAAAGATTTAAACGTACGTGTGTTCATGGATATACGTATATCTGCCTTGTCCTTATTAGTCAGTCGTTAACTTTGATCATTCCAGAAATGTTTATTAAATTTCTTAGATAATGCATGCTTTGTATTTGTTGCAACAATCATCATTCTTCAAAAACCGATGAAGTCTTGACTAAATGAAACTGTGTGTGTAGTAATTTTAGTACAAATTCGTTCATTATTTTTATTGGATCTCATAAAGTGGTTCGTGTTTGTAATTTGTACTGGATGATTTTGGTATTAAGCAAAAGTATAGGACTTTCTTAGTCAGAGCTAACGCTTTATATAAGACATCTTCAAAGTGTTCCGCAGAAATTAAATGTTTAGGACATAATTATTGCGTAAACGGTTCCTCTATGACTATATAAAATTATTTAGTGAGGCTCTATCAGAAATACTTAGTCATAATTACCTTTGGGTCATTAAAAAAGAACTACTGAGCAGATTTTGTGCTGGAAACTGTATAATCAAATCTATTGTTCACTGTGCAAACTAATTTATTTGTACTGTAATTTGAAATTTTCTTGTTAATTATGGGTAATATAAAATATACATATGCCCTCTTCTATTAATTTATAGGCCTACTTTTTTATATAATGCTATTTATATATGCATTAAAGCGATAAATGGATAATTTTATTCTTAGTAATATGTATTTTATTCAACATACTAACGGTTTGAATGAATGTATTTTAATGTAGATTTAATTGAAGTTTTTTGTAAATTGAAAATGTGATTTTGTTTAATATAATCGTGAAAATAGAATTATTTTGCAAAACATAACACATCATAGATTAGAATGCTATGCTCCGGCACTTAAATATTGTGGCTAAGGTTCTACAAAACGACAACGTGAAACATGCAAAAACACGTGCGTTTATTGGATAACGTAGTGTGTGTAAGCACGTTTGTATTCCTGGCCCTAATTGGTCAGTTGGTAAGATTGGGTGACATTCCGGAAATGTTCATTGTGTAAACAATAGAATATAATGTTGGTGTAGGTATACTTGGTGAAGAGCAAGTAGGATTTAGGGACATTTAGGCCTACTCCACTAATAATAATATGTTTGTACTCCGTTCCATACTTGAATTATACTTAAAGAAACATAAGCGGTTGTATTGCACTTTTATCGATTACAACTTAGTGTTTGACCTGGTTGACCGATTATCTCTATAGAGTAAACTAATATTATGTGGTATAAATGGTAAAGTCATTAATGTCTTTTATAATTTGTCTGCTAACATGAAGTCATGTGTCAGACAGATTGGTGTGATATCCGAATTTTTCTCATGTGTTTAAGTGTGATCTCGTATCTGATCTTTGTAGGTGTGATGATCAAGCTACACATTGTACTCTGTGTAATCAAAATAATACCGGAAATAATTCCATTATTTATTGGTTTGCCCTACACTAATTAAGAATGTATTAAAAAATATCATTACACTAGATATAGTGCACTAATTATTTAATATCAGATCAAAACCAGCTGTCAAAACTTGCTCAATTTATTCACAAGATATCGTGTTTGTTTGGCTATAATAATTATTGTTTTTACTTAGCCTTATTATTGTTATTGTTAACTTTATTAGTCATGCAGTGTAAGCTGACCGATTATTTTGTATGTTCACATGAGAAATAATGTTCTCTCATACCCCGAAAGGGGTCGAATAAGAAATAAAGTTGTTGTGATTTGTCATTGATATTGTACTTGTTGATAGTAATTTAAAATTTGAAGAGCATGTAAATAATATTTATAATTGATAAAACAGGAAGCAGTGAAATTACATGAAAACATCTCGAACCGAACATCAAAAGTTATAACCCCGTGATACCGCCGTTTTCTATTACATAATCAACTGATAAACAAGTTACAACTAATTACGATAAGTAAATTGTTTTGCGCATGCTTGCTATTGTGTAAATACGCATCCACTTCTCCTGCATCGCGTTCTTATAGTGATCTCTCAACGTCATGCCATACCGCCTTAATTTTATACAGGAATGACAAATGTACATCGCGACAATTTTTTTTTTATATTTTCAAAATATGCGCGATGACGAGTCCATATTCCATTTTAAAATACCAATCAAACAATACATCTAGAGTGTCAGCTTTTAAAATATCAACTGTTTGACCTGCATACAAGGAAGGTGAATGTAACATGTATTTCAGGTATCGTAGTCCTAGGTGGCCTACTGGCTGAGAAATTATGTTTTTTATTTTTTCATACAGTTAAGGCAGAAATTATAAAGGGCGCTATTTTAGGTCAGTTTTGTGAACTGATACACATAAATATGCATGCTCGACCGCCCCTTGTGAATGGTGAAACATAGTTCAGTGGTGTACCTAGTAAGCTTCAGGGCTTATGCGTGGATGAATGTTACGGCGTATGCCAAAAGCTTTTAAATAGGCCTTGGCAGTCAAAAAAGTAATGGATTGTAAATGTAAAATGTCCGTATGACTAGACACAGTATGTATAGCAATAAAAATAATGTTTCTAGCCGTAATTATGTGTAATAGAGTGTATCTGGTGGTATTTGAATCTGTTCAACCATGAAGCCTCCGTGGTCTAATGGTTATGACGCTCGCCTTGACAGCAAGAGGTCGCAGGTTCGAATCCTGCTAGAGGTATTTTATTACACAATTTCTTTATTCATTTATTTACAGCACTACATTCGTTGACGTAATAATACACGATGTATTATTACTTCCTTTATTTTAACACTGTATTTTCATTCCTTTAATGATTATTATATAGGCATTTAACAGTGTTAACGGCTACCTTTATTTATATTATATGAAAGAACAACAACAATAATAATAATAATAAAGATTTATAAAGCACACATCTCCACCAATAGTGCTGAAGGCGCATAGTCAATTAAACCACAAGATCCATATAATTCCCAGAAGAATTTCAAGCAAAATCCGTATACCAATTATCCCATCGAGGCAATGTTGCTCCCCACGCAGATACTCAAAAGCGGTATGTTGAGCATCAGCACCTTCCACCCCAGGATAAGCTCAGGGCTCCACTACCGTGCACTGCAAAAGGAGCAACATTGCGTCGACAGAGAAAAGTGGCATCATGTTTTTTTTTTTTTTAATTATATTTTTGTTTTGTAAAAAATATAAATTCAACAGAGAAACATCAAGGTAGACTATACGCCTCGGTGAAAATCCAAATGAATTCCAGAAGAATTTCGAGCAGAATCCGCATACCAATTATCCCACCATCGAGGCGGTGTTGCCCCCCCCCCCCCATATAAGTATGCGCAGATACTCAAAGGCAGTACGTTGAGCATCAGCACTTTCCACCACAGGATAAGCCCAGGGCTCCACTACCGTGCAATGAAAAAGGAGCAATATTGCGTCGACAGAGAAAAAGTAGTATCATATTTTTTTTTTTGTTGATTAATATAAATTCAACAGAGAAACATCAAGGTTCTCTATACGCGTTGGTGAAGAGATGCAATTTTAAAGTTTTTTTAAACAAATTTAAAGATTTAATGTGTTTGACGGAGCAAGGCAAAGCGTTCCAAAGACGAGGAGCAGCAATACTAAAAGCTCGATCACCGTAAGAGTGATATTAGTACGGCAGCTTAGGGCCATATTTGGACTTAATGTGGACGTTCCGGACAAAAGCACCAATTTTTTTTACATGCTCCTTATGGTCATAGCATTCAATTTTTGGTAGGAACCACCTCATCCGAGGTCATTATGGCGTCCATCTTGGATTTCAAAATGGCCGCCTAATAAAACATATGTTTATCTATATCTCCGCTTCTAAACCACTTAGAATTATAATTCTAATGTCTAAGAGTATGTTTATATGATTGAGGAATACCATCATATCATTTTTGACCTGGTCAGATTGCCACAAATGGGTCATGTAAGGTCATTCAAGGTCATTCAAGGTCAAATTTTTTATGGTATCTTTAAAATTACGTAATTGTCAAATTTTACATTAGAATCATACCCAGGCTCTCAGAATTCAAACTTTTTACTATGAACTACAATATTTCATTCGAGGTCATTCTGGCGGCCATCTTA
>NW_022718818.1:78111-80905 GCF_011630105.1 Anneissia japonica
GTTTAGAAGCGGATATATAGATAAACATAGGTTTTATTAGGCGGCCATTTTGAAATCCAAGATGGCCGCCATAATGACCTCGGATGAGGTGGTTCCTACCAAAAATTGAATGCTATGACCATAAGGAGCATGTAAAAAAAAGTTGGTGCTTTTGTCCGGAACGTCCACATCCAACTGCTAAGCTGCCGGACTATATGACTTTGGTTGGTGTAGAAAAAGTTTGTCACAAGAGCGCAAGTTACGCCCAGTAATATAAGGCCGAATCATGTCAGCAACATAATCATGAGCCAAACTATTTACAGGGGGCGCCTGCGACGCCCCCCCCCCCCCCCCCCCTATCCCCACAAAAAACAATTTTTTTTTTAAGATAATTTTTTTGAGATAATTGAATGGATACACAATTCCATAGAAAGGTTGATTCTATGTCACATCGCGCAATGCATAGCTACAAAGACAGTTTAAGCGCAGATGCACCCGCATGGAAACCTTTGTGCATCAATCACCCTCTATCGGGGTCAGCAGGTATGTGCTGTCAGACAACCCAATGCACAGTGACCACAGTACACTGATATGTGTGCACATCTCCATTGACGACACCGCTTCAGTAGACTTACTCTTTTAATAAAGTACAGTTTTTGTTTAGACAACATTTGACACTTTTGACGTGTAAGTTTTGCTTCCTTATTGTTTTCAAGTACAGTACCTGGTTTAATCATATTGTGTAATTTACAAGACATACTGTATGAAACTGTAAAATCCTGTTGTCTCTAATTAACATGAAAGTAAAGTAGGCCTACCTAAACCTAGGGCCTAGGCCTATTTCCTGTGGTAGATTTAAGGGGTGGGGGTGTGGCGCGTAAGGGACGTACGCCCCCCCCCCTATTTTTTTGCAAAGAAAAAATTACACCCACAGTGTTTAAGTCTTCTTTTCCTACCAAAAACACCATAGGAGAGTGCTATTCATAAATCCACTTTTGTCAGAAATAGAACACTTGTAATTTACTCAATGTTAATATACAAGTAGCAAGTTTTGATGTTTGAGGACTTTTTTTTAACGGATTTTTGATATTAGTTTCCCTTCTTACTGATTTTGGGATTTTTATGCTCAATGTTGCTGAGAAACTTATCATGTTTTCTAGAAGTGAAATTTCTCTTTTGAAATGGTGTACATTTATGAGCCTTTGATTATGTTTGATATGTTCGAGAGGCACTAAAACCCACAGCTGTGAGTAGATGAATTATTACTAATTTAATGACACATGTCATAGTTGCATATTGCAGGTACCCTGTATATTAAAATTTCTTTTAAAAGCCATACACCTATTTTTTTAAATATTTATTTGTTACTGAAAACTACCATGCTAGATAGTCAAGATCGACTCAATACAACCTCATATTCCTGAAATGTGCTGGGCTTCGTCCCCTTGCACACCCACCAGGGGCTCTGCCTCTCAACCCTGCCAGGGGTCCTAGGCGGCCCCCCTCCACCCCCAGCCTAAGGCTGATCGCTTAGCTTGCAGATTGGGCCCCACCCCCCTTTTCTGGCAGGCTGGATCAGCCGCCTGCCCTCGGTGCTTCGTACCATGGCTGGTCGTCCTTTTGCTAAAATCCTGTATCCGCCCCTGATTTATACATTTAAAAACTATTAATAATATCTTAAAAACATTGCGGTGTTGTACCGGGAGCCAATGTAATGATTTCAGAGTATTTGTTATATGTGAGATCTTGGATGACTTGGTAACTACACGTGCAGCAGCATTTTAAATGAGTTCGTAAGAGGGCGCTTACATGAAGCGGTAACGGACTCAAACAGCTCCGTCAGAGATTTTAAAAAAACTGCGATTTTTCCCCTCGTAATGACTGATAGTTCAAACTGACTCAAGGAATAACTACAATTAATACTTTAAAAGGCTCATCAAGCTTTAAAATTGACAGAAAATCGAAAATGGGCAAGAAAAAACCTGTAACTACTGTATCACCACCAACATCCCCGGAAAACAAACCGGAAACTGCCGCACCCGACGATCACATCACCACTATGACCGAGTTGAAGCGGGAATTTCAGTCGATGCAAAAACGGGACGGTGAATTACACGTTAAGATCGATCAAATAATCCTAAACCAAACTGCTATACTGGAAAGGATAAACTCAATTGAACTGAAATACAGTGAAATTGAGAATAGTCTTACCTTTACTACGGAGAAAATCCACTCTTTTGAAACGATAATCGACGAGTTTGAAACCAAAATCACTAATGTGACGGAATCGACTAGGAGTGATCGTAACCGGCTGTCAATACTTGAAGGGGAAATCCTAAAAATGGAACGATATTCGAGATCCTTTAATTTGAGATTTGGAGGAATACCTGAACGAAACGATGAGGATCCCATGAAAACGGTACGTGATATAATAAACCATAAACTGAACTTACCTACGACAATAATAGAAAATGCACACCGAACTGGTAGACAGGCGATGGGAAAACCGAGACACATAATCGCTAAATTTATTCATCGGCCACAAAGACGAGAGGTGCTAATACGTGCAAAATCAGTTCTACGATCGTCGGATATGTTTGTTACCGAAGATCTACCACAGGCGGACGTGATAAAGAAAAGGAGTCTCAAAATTATCATGGACCAGGCATACAAGGAGGGCAAAAGACAGGCTGTCTCTTATACACATCTAGATGTGTATAAGAGACAGGTTGTAATATATAAATATGTATCTCGACCACAGGTCTCTGTGGTTGAGTTGGTAAGACCTTCGCACGTTAAGAAAAAGGTGCTGAGT
>NW_022718818.1:83542-92287 GCF_011630105.1 Anneissia japonica
GTCTTGATCTATGATATGAAAGTGCTTTAATTAAAATGTATACCTTGACTTACTTTGTCAATTTGAAATAGTATCTTAATTACTTTTTTTTCGGGCGCCACTATTGTAAAGCTCTGCTTGTTTGTGGTTGCCCTTTCCAATTCCATTTATATATATATGTACTGTTTATCTATGCTTTGAAAAGATTTGGAATAAATTTATTTTGAATTTGAATTTGAATTTGAATTTGAATTTGAAGCCGTTGGATTTGTTTATGTGGAAGTCCATACAAGTGCGAGTTACCCATGGCGTGAAGTAACAAATGAGTGAACAAGTTGTTCAGCAGCTGCATTGTCAATGTATTTCCTAATGCTTCTAATGTTACGTAAATAGAATGAAGATGTTGAAATGATATTTGAAATATGTCTACTCATTGTCATATTAGCATCCATAGTAACACCAAGATTTCTCACCTGCGCAGCAGAGCCTATTAGGGTTTCCCAAAAAGCTAAATTACTCAGTGTA
Source organism: Anneissia japonica (assembly GCF_011630105.1). Classification (NCBI taxonomy): domain Eukaryota; kingdom Metazoa; phylum Echinodermata; class Crinoidea; order Comatulida; family Comatulidae; genus Anneissia; species Anneissia japonica. The sequence continues at coordinate 84,047 of NW_022718818.1, forward strand.
AGTTTTTCCAACTGTTGGCGTGACCCAAGAAGTATGTATTCAGTTTTGTCATCATTCAATTTTGGAAAATTTTGCTTCATCCAAACACGTAACTCAGAAATGCAAGCGAGCGATTCTAGAGAGCGGTTAAGTTGCGTCATGGAGGTAAATATGAGTATCGTCAGCATAAACATGGTAGGAAAAGTTATATTTGCAAATTATATCCTGAATAGGTAGGGTATAAATTGTGAACCATTGTGGCCCAAGAACAGATCCTTGAGGAACAAAAAAATTGAAGGAACTTTCCTGGGAGAAAGCGTCCCCTATACATACATGATGACGTCTGTTTGTCAGATAAGATCGAAACCATTCGAGTGCACGACCTTTGACTCCAATGTGCTTACTTAATCTACGAAGCAAAACAGTGTCGAAAGCTGCACTTAAATCTAATGGAACTAAAGCAGTAAGTTTGCCATCATCCATTGCACGTAGGATGTCGTTGCTTACTCTAAGTAAGGCTGTTTCAGTGCTATGAAGTGCTTTTTGTAAGCAGATTGGAACGAATCAAGTAAAGTATGTTCTTTAACATGGGCCAATAATCGTTTTTAGACACTAAACTATTTGTTTCTAGTCGTAATTATTGTGTAATAGGGTGTATCTGGTGGTATTTGAATCTGTTCAACCATGAAGCCTCCGTGGTCTAATGGTTATGACGCTCGCCTTAACGGCGAGAGGTCGCAGGTTCGAGTCCCGCCAGAGGCATTTTATTACACAATTTCTTTATTCATTTATTTACAGGACTACATTCGTTAAGAACTATGCTACACGATGTATTATTATGTCCTTTATGCTTCCTTTCATGATTATATATACACTGTTATTTTGAAAGAGTTATTTTAACTCCAAAGGAGTTATTCTGTACATAAAAAAAGGTACAGAATAACTCCTTATATATGCTTACGATATAAATATATGCCTATACTTCTATTCATATTGTATATAAACGAAAAGTCCAATTGCGTATGTTTTTCAAAGGGATAATGTATATTTTTATTAATAGTAATATCAGATTTGTTGTATTTATTTATTGACAATTCAATCTTTTCAATTTCTGCTATAATAGTCGGCAACTTATTTGACACCGCGAAGCTAGATTTTCGCGAAGTGAATGTAAACAACACAATCTAAAAACTGCAACACCACAGAAAGGTCCATAAAGTATACAGACGTTTTAATGAGAAATAAAATAATATTTTGTTAAATGGGAGAATGCTAGCGAAAATAATTTGGTTTTATGGAAGGTAAATTTAGCCAAGGCCTAGTATATAATAGCCTAGGCCTACTACTAACTATTGCGGTAGACCACGATGCTGCAGTGTCGGTTGGTTCGTACTACCTGCTGGTCGCCTATATCAATGGCTGAAGATAGGTAGGTTAGGGTAGTGAAAACTGACACCTGATATCTATTATAGTAGTTTACGAATTTGTCAATTTTTTTTACGAATACCCCTTGGTACTAGGTTCGTAAAATACAGTAGACGTTATTAAACAAGCCTTTCTACCGGGTGACGTCGACGGCCATGAAGCTGGCTGGCTGTTTATCTGGCTCTAACCATGACAAAATAGAACGCTCTAACTTGGCATCGAACGCCAAGTAGGGAAAATCGTATCATATTTTAAGATTTAGATAAGTGACGACCAGCGTGACCACTCACAATCCTCACGAGGGGTCAGATTTACTCGACGAAAGCAATGTGAGCGTGGTCGAGCTTCGATTAAAATGTTCCGAAAGTGGCCCCGTGGGGGGGGGGGGCAAGCCCCCGAAAATGTTAACAATTAGGGGTTTCAATTGTGCTTTTTCTTCCCAACGGGAGAGGGGGCAGCTCTCCCCGACCGGGGGGGGGGGATTTTAATGGTCACATTTGTCAAGAAATAAGTAATGGTGGCCTTGATACTAACAACAATGGTAAAGGCCTACTAAACTTCAGAGATAATTCAAATATGACAACCTTAAATTGCACTATATTTTGTGAGGGCACGGTGGTGCAGAGGTTAACAAAAAAGCACAATTGATTACATGATGTGCTCTACGAATATTAATTATGCCAGCATACAATTGATGAAGATAGAAACCTTGGTACCGGAAGTGATCATAGCACCTAACTGACCCTGTTCCTTGCAATGTTCCAATTCCCGCTCTCTGTAATGTTGACTTTGGCATTGAATCTGTTAAAAAGGTATATCTCTCCTAATAAATCTGCAGGCTGACTCCATTCACCCCTAATTCTTAAATCTGCCTCTGAATTCATTTCCCATCTCTTTTCTCATCCCATTTCCCAAACTTTTTACCTTGTCTTTGAATGAAGGGATTCTTTCCCATGCATGGAAGATCGCTCACATAACACCTGCCTACAATTCTGGAGATAGGTCGCTTATTTCTAATTACAGACCTATTACCTTAACCTCATTAAAAAAAAAAATCTTTTATTTTGTTATTTCTAATAATATACTTCTGAATTTTCCTGTATCTAATGCTCAACATGGTTTTTTCCCCTTCACACTCATGTGACATTCAACTTAACAACCTTACCCATGCCTGGAATGCTCTTAATAAACCTACCACTAAGAATTGGAGTCGTGTTCTTAGATTACGCCGTCATTTGACAAACTTGTCCCTCATGTTGCACTTAAAATAAACTAAACTTTTGACCAATTGAAATATCCAAGGAAATGTCTGAAGATAGATTATGGAGGTGGAAGAGTAGTGTCATCTATATAACGTCTGGGATTCTCCGAGGTAGCGTTCTCAATGATTTTGAGTAATTGCTTTTCAAAATTATTTGTCCATACATTGTTTAATAGAATTAACTAATCAATATAACGTTAAATAAACGATTTGTTGACCACTTCCAGAACTAATACTTTGGCCCTAATGGACATGAATAATAAGACTGTTGATCTATAATGAAAAACAATTTTGGATTTGTAGGCAATTTTTTAAGCCCCCATATTATATAGCTCATTTACTCAAAACTGGCTTGTGCGACAACTTAACCCCTTCCCTTTTGTCTTCAGTCACAGTGTGCACTCTTTTACCGATGACACTGTCATCTCCGCGTAGCACAAATTAAGTTAAATCATGTGTTTAGAACTTTGAATGATGCATGTCCAGAACAGTGGCGGCAGCGGGGCTTAAGTCCCCCACCTGATAGGTCAAGCCCCACCCACCCACGTCGAACGGAGCTCGTTGGGCAGTCAGACCATAAAAAATATAAAAATAGGCCCACACCAAGCCAACACGTGTCTGTCACAGTCTGAGAGTGCCATTTCCGGCCATCCGTAGGTTGATATTCTTAAAAAATCTCATTTGGGAGGGGAACCCTGTCTCAGCCTCTTCAATTCCCAAAGCTCAGGCCTACGATCTCAAGTCCCCTGTCGGACAGCTTAGCCCCTCTAGAAAGTATATCCTAGAGCCGTCACTGGTCCAGAATATTTGAAAGAAGGGATTTAATATACATAATTATAACACAAGATTTGCTTCTTTTTTTTAATTTTTAGAGATAAACAGGGTAAAAATTTTAAATCCACTTTTTCGTCTAAAACCATTTGCCCTTAGAACTTGCTACCTAATCCAATTCAGGAAAGTAATAGTATACCAATCTTTTAAAAGAAATTGAAGTTACATCTGTATTCAATATTATCAAATAGGGACAGTGGGGTGGGACAAATATAAATTATCTTCCAGAGACAAGTGGTTTATTATAAAGAGTTTAAACTTATAATACTGTATCTATTTTTTGTGTTTGTGTTATTTAGTTATTGTTTCAGAAACCACAATGCAAATAAGTCGGCCGTTTGGCTACTTTATTGTGTTTTAATCCCATAATTGCTTTATGTTATTTTATTTATTATTGTATGTGATTGTTCGTGAATTCTAAATAAAAAAAAAGAAAGAAAAAAAGAAAAGGAAAGTCATCTACAAAACATAACGACGAAATTAATATCTGTTGTAAATTAACCTTAATTTGCTTCATTCATACTGCACGCTCATCAAGATACAACTTAATGTTGGAAAAGCCAAAATCATGCATTCTCGTTCTAAGAAAAATCGTTTTGCCCTGTTCATCACATGCCTTACCTTCCTCTTCAATCGGTTACTTCTTCGCTGCCATTTTTGCTCTTGAAAGGGCACTTGTTCTACCGATCATGAAATGTGTTATGTAATATATCCTCTCACTTCAGAAACTTTCCATGAGCCTCAAATTCACGATCCTAGAGCATTGGGCATGCATTATTTCTATCGTGGCACTTGTCTTCCCTTTGCTTGCTTATGTCTGTTATTTGCACTATAAAGTTTTTGTTGTGCCGCTCTGCTGTTACGATTTCCATTTAGACCTAACTTAAATACATTATTGTGTCATTTTTATATTCTATATTTTAAAAAAGGCTGATTTAATCGTTTAAAGTTTTGGACTGTGATTTATCTGTGATATTGAACTTTACATATATTGTAGTTTTTAAATTTGATGTATCATTTTTAAATATTTGTGGACGCCATTTTTATGCGTTATTTGTTATTTTCAATGTTTTACACCTAACTTTATGTATTGTCTCACTTTTCTATTTTCTGTTCTGACATCTTGGTATGTACTGCGTTTCTGTTTACTACTTTTACTACTAGATTACTCAATTTAACACTAATCATAGTCCTTTATTGTCCCCGTATTTGTGATGTCTCCCATTTTGTCAAACAGTCAATATAATACTAACCAAGTAAATTATGATAAAACATTTTTAATCCGTTCTCCAATTATTGTATTTTTAATGCAGATCTTGATCCTGATATTCAATTTCATTTAAGGTATAGTCACAATATTTCAATATATATATAGGCCTATCAAGTATTACAATATTTATGAATTTTGTGATTTGGTAATTAGTATTGATCAAAGTAAAAGTTATTATTTATATATGATTCATTTCAATTCCCAAAATCTTGAATTCAATTTTGATTCAATTTGAATTCTTTTATTCTTTTTTATTTTTAAAGTATACTTTTTAATGATTAAATTTCTCATTTGATGTTATAGCTGTTGCAGATACCTGGCTAGAATCTAATTTTCCTTTAATTGAAATTCTTAACTACTCATTAATTGTCTCAAAAAAATAGAAGGCAGAACAGACATTAACACCAATGAATCGGTAAGTGGTTCATTATTTATTGAAATTGAACAATCAAATCAACGTAACATCGTCGTTGGTATTATCTACAGAGCAGGTCGATAAGCGCTTAACAATTTTATGGAATCCATGGGTGAAAAAATTAATAATGATCGTAAGACGGTCTATCTTCTAGGTGATTTTAATGTCAGTCTTTCAGAATACTCTACTAATATACAAGTCCAATTTTTTGCAAATTGTCTATTTAGTAACTCTTTCCTTCCACTGATACACTGACCAACTGTAACAGTAGTAACATGTAATGTTACAGTAGTACATGTAACAGTAGTAACATGTAATGTTACAGTAGTAGATGTAACAGTAGTGACATGTAATGTTACAGTAGTAGATGTAACAGTAGTAACATGTAATGTTACAGTAGTACATGTAACAGTAGTAAGATGTAATTTTACAGTAGTACATGTAACAGTAGTAACATGTAATGTTACAGTAGTAGATGTAACAGTAGTGACATGTAATGTTACAGTAGTACATGTAACAGTAGTAAGGTGTAATTTTACAGTAGTACATGTAACAGTAGTAACATGTAATGTTACAGTAGTAGATGTAACAGTAGTGACAAGTAATGTTACAGTAGTACATGTAACAGTAGTAAGATGTAATTTTACAGTAGTACATGTAACAGTAGTAACATGTAATGTTACAGTAGTACATGTAACATGTAATGTTACAGTAGTAGATGTAACAGTAGTGACATGTAATGTTACAGTAGTACATGTAACAGTAGTAACATGTAATTTTACAGTAGTATATGTAACAGTAGTAACATGTAATGTTACAGTAGTACATGTAACAGTAGTAACATGTAATGTTACAGTAGTAGATGTAACAGTAGTAATATCCCCTACTTCTCTTTTTGATCACATTCACACTAACCAGACTACACATTCTAATATAAGTGGCAATCTTTTTTGTGATGTTACTGATCATCTTCCTGTCCTTAATATTTCATTTACCCATAAAGCTTCTAACATCACACATTCAACCCGTAGTGGGAACTTACTTCGAGTGGTTACACCTAAATTTAACTCGTATAAAATGAGTTCGAGTCTTAAGGTTGCCGGAGCAAAAATCTGGAATGAATTACCTTCAAATATCACCCACTCACCTTCAATTTATTCTTTCAAAAAGACTTACAAGGCTCACTACTCCCCCCTAAATTGATTTCTGGCCTTGTCTGATTACTTTTTAGGTTTTTCTGCTTTTGAAAAGCCGCACCCCCTTATTTGAGGTGGCGCCGTCAACTTAGCAGTGCACGGTAGGGGAGCCGCAGGCTTATCCTCGGTGGAAGCTACCGGAGCCCAGCAAAATGACGCCGAGGTACCTGCGTGTACACGGTAGTGATGGCGGCGTCATCTCAAAAGCGGGGGCGCGCGTATGCCATTTTCGTGATTTCTGAAAAGGAAATGGAGAAAAAAAAAGAATGAAAAAGGAAAGAAAAAAAAAAGTGGAATTGGGGAGGAAAAGGGTTTCGAAATGATGATTATGATTATTAATGCCTGGCTCTGGATGTGTTCTTTTGTGTTTTGTTTATCCTTATTATTTTGTTGTTATTATTATTGTTATTATGATTGTTATTATCATTATTAATAATATTATTATATTTTTTTTTTCTAGGACCACAATGAAAAACATTTCTTTAAAATGATTGTGTCATCCTGGCTAAAGATATCAGTAAATAAAAAAATCAATCGCTCTCCTTTTAGAAATATAAATCAACGAAATACTAATTTGTTAATAGATCGTATTCAGGAAAATAATTGGGAGAATGTCAATCTGATGATCCAAATACTGCTTACAACAATTTTGTAGCATCCTTAAAAAATGCATATAACCATTGCTTTCCTCTTCAGCATAAATCTAACAAAAATACAAAACTACAACCACGGATTACTAATGGTTTATTAAATTCCGTTATGCACAAACACACTATATACCAGGTTATTAAACAATCTAACGGCTAAAAATTAGAATAAAAGTTTTAGAAATACCTTAACTAAGGTTATTCGAAGTTCCAAATCTGATTATTTTAATAATAAATGTCAACAAAGTAAAAGTGATATAAAAGGACATGGAATATTATTAATTCACTACTCAATAAGAGTAAAACTCCAAAATCCCCTGTTAGTAATTGTAATGGTGCAATGTCAAATTATCCAATTGTGATTGCAAATTGTTTTAACGATTTTTTTTGTTGAAGTTGGTCCCACGTCGGCTAGCAAAATTCATAATACAAATCCAAATTCTCGTTTTAATTATTATTTTCCAGCTCTAACTAACTGAGTTAGGTTATTATATAATTTAAAAATAAGGCACCGGTCATTGACGATTTTTTTTTAAAGCCATTGTATCATATTTTTAATATTTCCATCTCTCAAGTTATCTCGCCGGACGCCAATTTTTATTTTCCTGGACGTTTGAGGCAGTGCCGATTGGTGGCGCTATAGAGTCAAAGTATCGCCTTCCTGATTCGGCAATAAATCATGAATATTTATTAGTACTTTCTTATTGTTGTCAGAGCTGTTTCTATAATAATAATAATAATAATAATAATAATAATAATAATAATAATAATCTTTATTTGAAACTTCACTTTTAAAACAGTGGCACACGATGACGGTACGTTCACAAGAGTATAACACACAACATATAATTTAAAATAAAATAACAAACGGTAACAAATAAATACTTTAGTGAATTAAACACTGCGTAGAAAACGACTTAAAAATAATTCTAAAATTTTGACCACATTAAAATTGAATAGGCTGAAATACAGTAGAATAAAACTGTACTTAAAAAAATATACCCATATATATAAAACGGCATGTTAAAATTCATCAGTTGACCAATTTAAAACGTTTAAAATTTCAGTCCAACAATGTTTAAAAAATTTTTTTTTTTAAATAACTACTTAACACTCACACTTGAGAAAGACCTATGGTCAAAAACGTTCGTGAGCATCCATTTTCAAATAAATTGAGTCAAATAAACCACCTCGTCTGTGTTTTTATTGTATTTGCC
>NW_022718818.1:94348-106848 GCF_011630105.1 Anneissia japonica
GTTCACATTTTTCATAGGCATTAAAAACATATGCAAATTATTGAATGCAAGCTCATGAAAGATGAATGTATGAGTACATACTAAGTACGAGTGCCTCAGAAACAATGAAAGTTAGAGAACTCAAAGTGTTTACATTTTCAGACATAAAAATATTAATTATGACATCACTTTTACTACTACATATTATTTTTAGGATGAATTAGAGCAGGCATGTGAAACTTTATCACAAATGGTTGCCAGGCAGTTCCTTTGTACACCGCGACCCAAGGTCATTATGACAACTGCCATTGTTCAACGTAAACGCGGGGAGTTCCTGTCAGCTGTTAGCAAGGGGTTCTTGCCTCCGGACTCATCACCCCGCACACAGCCTGTCAGAAGGGATTCGGATGAAACAGATGATGAGGTAAATCAAACATTTTTTTATATTTTTACATCCAGATAATCTTTAGTGCTTTTTTGCAAATGGAGTGGTATTTTTAAAACAATTATTCATGAACGTGCTGTAAATTTTGTTTTGTTGTTTTGTTATGGTGCTTTATGCCTTTGTTTTTTTTTTACATCTTTTCTACGTTTGAAGTTTTATTCTTGTAAAATGCAAACATTAAACAGAGCTTATCTAGATCATTAAGAATTTTATCACATTTCTTTATCAACTGACTAGACAGCTTTATACGCCAGTGATAATGGCATCATCAGGTGTATGATGACGTACGCCTTCCGGCAATTGAAGGTGTTGCGTGCCTCGGCCAGGTGAAACCATATCTGTTCATTATTAAATCATGAGAAGTGAATTTGCATGTGTACTCCAAGTAAAATAAAATGTAAAGAAAAGGAAAAGACGATGTACAATCATTGAAGGTTGACTTGCGGAACATAAATTTTTTTTAAATATAATAAAATAGAACGTTATATAGAAAATATAATAGAAAAATAAAATAATAGAAAATTTCCATTCTATTGTATTATATGTTAATAAATTTGTGTTCCTCAAATCAACCTTCAATGACTGTACATCGTCTTTTCAGTGTTTTTACATTTTTGTTTACTAATAGAATATATATCAGGAAGTTTTATAGGGTACCACAGTCATGTCGTCACGACGCCGGGTGCCGCTCTCTGTTGTCAACAGACGTAGATTACCGTTCATTACGCCTGAATGACTGCATAGACTTTCTGGAATAGGCATTTTGAAATCTAATATTTTGCCATCAAAATGTACTAAAAACACAAAAGTCACGTTATATTAGTTATTGAACATACATTTAATCATCAATTAAAATTTACAAAGAAAAAGTAGGATACAACATCTTAATAATTACGTTAGAAATTGGGATCATTGGTTTGTCAGTGGAGAAAATGGGTCCGGTTCAACTCATTTTGTGTTGCCGATAGCAACGGGGTAGCATCACGTATCGTGACGTAACACTGTAGTACTCTATAGAGGAACAGTTCTAAAAGTATCATGAAAAATAATCTGATGACAATATCTGAAATTAAGTGTCGTAAAGCTATAGGTAAAACAATCAATTGACCATTAGTATAAAATGTAAGCCCTTTTCTTCCCAGATGAAGACAGAGAGGACGAAGTCTCCGATCCGGTTCATGGTGATGTAAGACTTTCCAATGGCCAGTCATCAAATGAGGGACGTCTTGAAGTATACCTAGATGGCTCCTGGGGCACAGTCTGTGATAAAAACTTCGACGACGGTTTAGCTGATCTCGTGTGTCGTCAGCTCGGTTACAACGGTAATGGAGAGGTTATTGAAGGCGGGAGTTTTGGTCCTGGTTCCGGTAAACATCTACGGAACATCAAATGCAATGTAACTCATGCGGGAAAACTCGCCGACTGTCAAAGTCAGTCAGGGATCACAAAACGGTGTACGCACAACTCAGACGTTGGTGTCAGATGTCATGGAGGCAAGTGGATAAAAGTCATCATTGTAGATTTTTTTTATTCATTCAATATGTAATTTAATTACTAGTACGATATCAGTGTTAAAAAATGACCTAACTATAATGCCATGAAGAGTTACCGGTATTTATAAAGGTAGCAAACAGAAATGACGTAACATTAAGAGATGTCGATATTGACGGTATAATTACAGTTGAAGGAATTAAATTAGAACTTTAATATCTGACCAACATAAAACCATAATGCAACAGTTGAAAACTTAATATTTAATTAACAACAGTAGAAATGTCTATAATGTACTATAGCAAAGCATTTTATTAAACACAACAGCACCACATTCAAGAAGACATTAAGTAGGCCTAATTTTTCTTTCAGTTATTGCAACCGACACTGAAAAAGAAGACGCTAAAAACGAAGAAAATTATGATGACGTGTCCATTCCAGTTCATGGTGACGTAAGACTTGTGAAAAATGGTACCACATCATATGAGGGACGTTTAGAAATCTTTCTGGAGAACTCCTGGGGAACCGTCTGTGACAAAAACTTTGACGACCGTTTAGCTGATCTCGTGTGTCGTCAGCTCGGTTACAACGGTACTGGAGAGGCTCTTGAAGGCGGAAGGTTTGGTCCTGGTTCCGGTAAACATCTACGGAACATCAAATGCAATGTAACTCATGTGGGAAAACTCACCGACTGTCAAAGTCAGTCAGGGATCACAAAACGGTGTACGCACAACACAGACGTTGGTGTCAGATGTCATGGAGGCAAGTGGACATAAGTCATCATTGTAGATTTTTTTTTATTCATTCAATATGTAATTTTATTACTGAGTACGATGATATGAATGTTATTTATTTTGTATTTCTTCGAATCTCTTAAGTAAAAAAATTACCTAACTATAATACAATACCATGAAGAGATACCGGTATTTATAACGGTAGCAAACAGAAATGACGTAACATTAAAAGAGATGTCGATATTGACGGTGTCATTACAGTTCAAGGAATTAAATTAGAATCTTAATATCTGACCAATAAAAACATATAATGCTACAGTTGAAAACCTAATATTTAATTAATTAACAACAGTAGAAATGTATAATAATGTACTATAGCAATGCACAATCAAGAAGACATTAATTGTGCCTAATTTTCCTTTCAGTTATTGCAACCGAGATTCAAAAAGAACACGCACATTTAAATTTAGTTCAATCAGAGGTCTAGGTGAAATTTTATTTTGAGAATATTGAATGACGCAATTCTCAGCTCGAAGTACATTTTTAGATATACCGCGGGGGTTTGCACTATACAATCTGGCGTTGATTTTTACTGAAAGTAGTTATGGAACGGTTTTGCAAATTTATATTGTAGACGTTGTTGATGAAAAACCTGATCAGCAAAGCACATCAGACAACAATGGTGAGAAGACTGACAACATTACGAATACCCAACCACAAAATGGTGAGGTTCGACTGATTGATGGTGACAGGGTAAGTGAGGGACGCCTGGAGGTGTTTTTGTATGGCCGATGGGGAACGGTCTGTGACAAGAATTTCGACAAGAGTCTAGGTGAACTTGTCTGCCGTCAGCTTGGATTTACAGAGGTGGCCAACGTATTGCCTGGCAGTACTTTTGGCGTCGAAACTAGTAAACCAATGCACATGCGTAACATCAGATGCTCCGAGAATGCAACGGCAATTGGAGAATGCGAGTACCAGAGAGGACTAACACATCGCTGTAGTCACAATACTGACGTTGGCGTTGTATGTAGACAAGGTAAAATATTAAATCTCATTTCATTATTTCATAAAATATATTTAAATATAATTATGATAATGCACCTACTGGTCTACTTTATTCTTTCTTTATTCTTTTAAAATTTACCAAAGGTGCGAAATTGTATGTAAAATAAAAAATGACGGATTAATTAAATATAGCCTACTCTAATTAATAACCCCTCCAGTTAAAGACCACAGAGTAATTGTCCTAAATTCATAAAAAAATCTTTTACCTTTATTATTCTAATTAGAGACCAAAACTTAAGATGCTAAAGACCATAGAAACACAGGTTCCCCACCATACAAAAATCTGCGTAGACATATTTTCTGCCTGGTTCCGGAGGCCATGCTAATACTTAAAAAAACATAGGCCTAATAATAGTGTAACATAATGCGATTCGTATTATTTACGCCATTCTATCCTGTGATATGCTCTACTAAAGCTGCTGCCACCGTTACTGCGGCTGTTATACTACTACTGCAATAATACATAATAATAGTGTATCGTATTGCAATAATTACAACTGCCAATTATATTTCGTCAAATTTACTACATGCTACCCTTAAGCATGTTAATGATTTAATGATCTAACACATGTAGATATAAACAGGATACCAATCATCAATATTTTATAACCTATCATTGATGCGTTGCTGGACATGGGCGTACTACAATTCTGTGTCGAGTATCTCTGAATTAAATAAAATACCGTACTGTACTATAAAATACTTAGGCTATACTATGTCTTCTATGTCTGTTTTTGAAACAGAACATATGGCTTTTCCTTACTGACATTGCTGAAATAAAAAAAAAGTAAATAATGTGTATTAAATGATTTATAAATTTAGAAAAATAAATAAATAAGTTACTCGAAGTCTTGAATTAGGTCTACTATTGTATTGGTGGGTGTGGTGTGGAGAGTTCTAATCTTAGCGCTACAGAATATGTGAAAGTCAATAAATGTTCAGTCTACATGTATCTAACTTTTGTAAATGCTCTAGGTTAGGGAAAAAATCGTGTATGTACCTAACAGTAGTTTAGTTTTGAACCTTGAAATAAAAAACGCAAGTAGGTCAAAGATGTTATAATTATCCGTTCATTTTTTCCCTTTGTTTTCTATATTGATGTGTTAGCCATAACGACGGAAGTGGCCAATCAAAGTAAGTAATCTTAATGAACGAAAAAAGACTTATAAGTAAGCAGTAAATTTGCTTTCAGATTTATAATATTTTGTGTATATGATACAGCAGGTTGTATATGTATAATGTAAACAATGCCATAGCCCTTGTTGACTTGCTGACAAAATAACCCCATAATATAAAAACTACGTTAATCAAAACTCAATATTTATCGCTTGTAAAAAGCTAAATGTTATAATTGTTCAAAAGTTTTATCACAATATATATTTATCAAACTCTACAACAAAACAAAAAATAAGTAGAAAAGAAAAACTAAAAATGTAAAATACATGAAATATAAATAAATACATTCATTCTTTTATGGCACAGACATATACGGTAACATTTTCGGGTACGAGTATTTTACTTAATGTTCATACTAGATGTTTTGAAAAGATAGCAGGGACTGAACTCAACATTTGAATTATAGGCGTAATAAAATACAACATATATTATTACAGTAACAACGAATGCTGTTTTTGTTGTAGTCCTGTAATTTTCACCGCTGTCTCAATATTTATCGCTTGTAATTGTTGATATTGTTAATGTTGTTCATGTTGTTTTTGATATATAGCCCAGCAGTATTATTGTTATGGATTTATCATGTTGTACCTGTCGGCAAAATATGTGCGTACTCTACGTAGTGAAATATTTTACTGTCAGATATATACACCTTACTTGTTATTTCTAGAATCGATCGTGAATGAAAGCCTAATTTTAGGCTCACGTGATTAAAACATGGGCTGTATTTTTATGTTTCAGTAGACATGGTAATAAATAACGGGATTTTGATTTATTGATTGAACTTTCAAATACTTCCGTAAATGTTTATTTTAATTCATCAATAAAAATAATATGTGCATTTTATATCAAATGTACATTCTATTAGTCTTTTTGACAAACTTAATTTAACTTCTTAATTTAGCTGCTGAAGGAGACGTTCGTCTGACATCACCAGAGAACGAAGTCGGCTCTGGACGTTTAGAGGTATTTATCAACGACCAATGGGGGACAGTATGCGACGTCAAATTCAACATAGAGCACGGAAATCTTGTATGCAGGCAGCTAAACTTCGAATCTGCAGTTGCTATAGAGACCGACAGTTTCTTTGGCAAAGGAACGGGAATGCCAATGCACATGCGCAATTTAAAATGCAATGCAACTGCGCAACGCATATTCGACTGTGGCTATAACAGGGGCTTTACCAACAGATGCACACATGACACGGATGTTGGGATTAGATGTCAGGTGAGAATTTTACATTAACATTAAGCCTGTCTCTCAAACCAATAAAAAATAAGACCCATTAAATTGAACCACAAGTATTAACTAAAATTGTCTTCCACTCATGAAGCAAAAACACACTAAGTTAAGAGATGACCATTACTATTACATAACTTAGTTAAGCCGAGCACTCACTGAACGACGGTCGCCAGTCGACGCAATTCTATGGAGAACGCAAATTCACGACGCGCGCGCAACGGGTCGTTTTTAATGACGATCCGTTCAGACTGTCATCGACAATAGGGCGCTTTCGATTGCACGACGACGGTAGGACGTAGAACGTAATGACGTCACTAAATGTCATCAGCGCATGCGAGAACGTTAAAGTCACCTCCTAGAGTAGTTTTTGGAACGCAATTTGGCCAAATCTACGTATGCAGAGAGAACGTAGGACGCCATGTGACGGTCACGCATGAGTGATTACGTTCTAGAGTCTCGTCGTCGCACAAATCGAAAGCTTCCTAATAATCAGCAGGCGGCGTCGTGTCGTTACAAACGCTCACAGAAAACGAAGTTGGAATCGTCCGCCGACGGACGTACGACGTCGTAAGACGCAGTGACTGCCCGAATTCAGTGCCATTTTCCCGCTATCTAGAGGTGCCGTCATCATAAAATATTCTTAACTTAGCCCCAACCATGGGGATTAGTCTACACCCTTCATCATTCAAAGTCCTACCCATTTTATTGCATTTCAGAAGTGAAGCGTGAGATTGAAGTAAACATTAACCATTCGAGATATGAAGTTTCTTCAAGATTTACGCCACATTCGTTGTTTTTGAAGTACAAAATGCTACTCTATGATTGTACCACCCGATAGATAATTATCGTTATTTTTCTTGACTGCATAATGGCTCTTAAAAAAAAGAGTTATTTTATGAACAAGTTCTAATAAATAGAAACAATTACTTGATTATTGCATTGTATGTAATCATGTTATGGTAAATTTTATTTTTATCCCTACGTGTATAAGTATAAAATAAATCATGTTATAGAATTGATATTTTATTTTATTTATTGTTTTGCTATTCTGACTTCCTTTTTTGAATATTAATGTCGTCGGAGCATGGTTACAGGCAAACACCAAGATATTTCTAGACAGTAGCTGCTGTTGCAGTACTCTTAACTGAACTTATAATTCTGAGTGGATCTTATATAGCCTATATCCAATGCATACATACTATAACCATCCTATACCTTCCTTCCTTCCTGCTCTCTATAATGTCGCTATAATAATAATAATAATAATAATAATAATAATAATAATAATAAAAATAATAATAATAATAATAATAAAAATAATAATAAAAATAATAATAATAATAATAAAAATAATAATAATAATAAAAATATAATAATAATAATAATAATAATAATAATAATAATAATAATAATAACAATAATAATAATAATAATAATAATAAAACAACAACAACAACAACACTGGGAAATTCAGGCTGGGTCCCCGGTGACCCGCCACTGCCATAGCTCGGCGCCAACTACCCCACTTAATCTACATCAAACGGATACAGACTGATACATACATGGTCCTTAACTCGCCTAACTCTCCTGAGAGGGTTATTCGAGGAGCTGAGCGTTTTGTTATTATAAAACACCCGAATTCAATACTCGATGCAGAGCCGGGTATCGAACCCGGGTCCTGGCGTGCAAGAGGCAGGAACCATACCAATTATTAGCCAAACGCTAACGAAAATATGGAAGTAGATATATTTGAAAAAAAAAAATCTGCATTGTCATTGCAGTCTGAGCAATTGGTAGGCCTAAACTTGAACGACAGAGTAATAAGTAATAAGAAACTTTCTGCTAACGTAAGGGATATGATAATGAACGGGTACGGGTAATCGCGGAAAACACGCAGACCTTCTGCAAATCTCGGAAATAATCCCGTAGACCACTGCGAACCTCCGCTAACGATCCCAAACACGTTGTCGGCGGAAACAACGATGATAATAAATAACGCTCGTTGTAATTTTTTTTAATGTTTTACAAAAAAAAAAAAAAAAAAAAAGTATTTTAAAAAGTATTTTAGTGCAGTCGACTGATACGTCGCTTCTAGGTTTTTAAGCGTCACCGCCGAGATTTTTACCGCCCACTGGCGAGTTCCTTTCTGCAGGAAGGTTTAGCCCATTGCAAGTTCTTGTTTTAGGCTGTGCCTGTTCAATAGAGTACAGTTCTTGATAATTTGAACATATCAATTTGTTTGTCTTGTTTTTTCCACATAACCACAGACCCTATGTATAAACAAGGTAATTCAACAAAAGGACGCACATCTCCGCTCTCGAACATAGCGCGTGCGTACAGTCCTTTGATCTTTACTGTGGCATCGACAATCCGATACTAGTTGCGAGTACAACCGTCAATTATTAGTCTATGCGTGCCATTCGTGTTATGGTGTTAGTTTTTATTTTATTAATTTTGGGTACTTCGCAATGTCTGTTACATTTGATTTTTTTTTACCGCGAGCTTGTTAAATGCTTCTATAAACTGCGATTTGATTTGTGAAAATTGACCAAGAAAATGAAAAGTTATAGCAATTCAAAATTTACGAATTTTATAAATTTCATGTTCTTATGTAACATTAATCTGTCATTTTGACAATGTTGGCATAAGGTGCCGAGGACGAACATTTGAGTACATACGGAACATTTATTAATTTTTTCTGCGAAGTGAGTCTAATGTTAGTGCAAAATATCATTAGGCCTTTGTAATCACCGCACGACGCGCGACTAACATGGCAACTAACACGCGCGTGGGTAAATCGTCACGTACGCTGACGGTTTATGGTCTGGTTGCTATGGTTTTTGTGACGTTCAGTGTGTAGGGACGCACGTGCGCCTAGAATGTCGATGCCCGAGTTATAACCTTTGATGTCCCGAGATGTGCGTCCTTTTGTTGAATTACCTTGGTATAAAGGATCTTTGACATAACAGAACACTTTTAATACTGCGCGCGTGTAAAATCTGAAAAGGGTATATAATATTTAACCTTTTAAAACGATCTTTCATTAGTGAAACACTATTAAAAATTCATTTCCCATTTATGCATAATAACGTATAAGATATGTCCGCTTTCAAGCATAGGCCTACTCATTTAATGAAGTTTAAGTCTTTGATATAGCAGTGTACTATTATTTTCTTCAGTTCAGAAAATGAGACACTCAAATTCCCTTGGCCGACTGTGAGCCCGTGCAGTTTATGAATGCCTTTGATAGAACTAAACATTTTTATCCCAATTAGATTAATATTTATTATATATTATATGTAACTGATCAAAAAAAAATTTCCACTCTGTTGCCGGTTCAAGCTAAGCGATCGGATTAGTGTAGGCAAAGTTATGACGTACAGAAACGACTACTCATAAGCCAGCTCAAATCCGTCTGAAAACACACTAATATAGCCTACCGTATAGTTTCGTAATTCAACCCAAAAATGACGGGGCCAAATATTTGAAAACAAATATTGTGTAAATCGTTTGCAATAGCTATATTTATAACCTTCTATAAACCGTTTCAACCTAATTTATCCGACCTCTAGTTATTGAGATTTTTGTAGCAAAATCAGTGGATGTTTTTGAAGAATAAGCGCTAATGGTTAAGAGACTGATTTTCCCGGCGGTGCGTTTGCAGTAAAGTAGACCAAACAAATTGATATGAAAATCAAACTTTGTTCCAATCAACACTCAGACTAAAATACAACTCACATTTTTTACATCAAAACATACATAAATTTATTCTTGAGTATTTAATAAACAAATAGATTACATTGCTTTGATGTCAAGGACCATAAAATTTCATGGATAATTACTGTAATCGAATGGACAGTACAAACACGGTAGAAATACCGTATGCAATAGAAAATCATCTCTGCTCCTTTAAGGAAAATACTCATGAAATAAATTGTAAAATTGGAAAGACCTTTCGGAATTAAAAAGTTATGACATATTATTGGTTCGTTCAGTCGATCATTTAGATTTATTACGGCTTATGTACGAAAGCCCATTTGTACCAAAAGAAGCATGTGCAGAATACTAATTGGAATTACTAATACTTTTTTTGGCTTTCGTACTTATGCAACTAGCAATTAATAAACAGCAAAGAGTATAGAATGGCCAACTATCCTTCTTAATTTTTGCTTGCACACAATAAAACTAAAAACAAAGTACTTAAAATTCAAACCGGAGTTTGTTCTTTACACGCAGCGTGCGTTCGTTACGGTACGTTACGAACATAGAGCTATTAAACAACTAGAGTGCTGACAAGATGGCGGAGCAATGCAGAGTTGTGTATGTGTACCATCCAAGATGGCTGCCGTAGGAAAGCGGCACCTTTAGGCTTAGTATACATATTATTACCATAAATAAGCCCTCTGACTGAATATATTTCATTAATGATAATTAGTATTGATAATGACAAATTATTAAACTGTCGTAGCCAAAAAGAGGCCAAGTAGAGCATCTTTTATTCAAATATTAAAAAGAATTAAAATCGTGTACATTACACCCATACACTGCAACGCTCGATTTTTAAAATACGGGTAACTAGCTGCACTGAACTTTCTGTGTAAATTGAGGGCGCAATTGAAAATGATAGTGCTCAGGGGAAATTTGATTGGCTGAATCTATGGCAGCCATCTTGGATGGTACACACACACAGCTCTGCGTATTTCGAACATCGAATCCATTGCTGTTAGCGCATTAGTATTCTTATTATATCTCTATGGTTACAAACGACTTTTTTGCATGACGCCCTCTAACTGGTGGTAGTAATTTTCGAGATAGGATTCCCTTTCAAGGAAGTACGGACAGTTAGACCTCTTGCCGTTCTGTACTCTATGCTATCAGTATTCAATATTTATTAGAAATCACTTTAGAATCAGTGGCACTCGCTAGTTTCTGAGTAATGCATCCAACAAAAATCTTAAAAATCGAGTACTGTACAGTAAACAAAGCAGTTAAAATAATTATCCCTAAAAAACATAAATATCCCTAAGCAAATGGACGAATTTCCTCGTTAGTATTTATTATTTTATATAGGCATGCAAAACATGCACCAAGGATTGTCAATAGCGAAAATTACCACTGTCCTACTTTGTAGGCGACAATCCCTTTCACAAGACAAACATACACACACGATGCTTTACACAAACTAAATCTCAATATGAGGTTTAGTTTAGTGGAGTTGTTTGGCCGTGAAATTTCTTAACTTGATGAACATACATAACAACACATGTATCATCGTCCGCATCCGTAACGTCTTTACTGATCAGAGTCCACTTCTTTTCCTTTTCTAATCTTTCCATTTCGGTTTCTAACTTCCCTTCGTTGTACATTGGGCAGTTTGTCATCCACTTTATACGAAATGAGTTGATGATGTAGCCACCTTTTTGAATATCAAATATAAAAAATTCATCAATAAAGGATAAAGTTAAAGATAAGTAAGTTACACATATTATTTCAAAATTCAAGCTACTGTAGTTATGCGATTTTTGTACAGGAGTGCGGGAAAACCCGAAACAAAGATACAAGAAACCGGGAAAACTTTCAACTATTCAAGGATTTAATATGCGTAACTTCTCGTAAAAAGAAACAGTTTGTAAGAATTTATTTTTCGCTAATTTGGTCCTGAATAAAGTAATAATTATAACAATTCCTAATTTTATTAATACAAAGTGAATGACTTGCAAGAATTTTATGAATCTCAGGTGAAGTAGGCCTACTGTAATAATTATCTAAAAATACTTGAACAACATTCATTTTTTGTCTATTTAGATGAGCAATTCTATGTTCATTTAGTATCGAGTATTTTGAAACCAACTTAAAGCCGTACACACCCATTTCTGTTATAGGCCCATGATAGGTATCGTTATTGGGGCTTAATGACACAATGAGAATCGCCACTGAAAACATATTTGACAAGCGCTTCACGGATTGTCTAGACCAACACAACGACTGGCTACACCAAAACGACTGTCGCCACACTGTATGCCCGGACTCACATAGTTTGAGGAGGTAGAACTTGAAAACATCATAGTGATACTTCCAAAAGGAAATTTGATTAGAACTACGACTTGTTGAACACAACTAACATCGATACGTAGCAGTCGATTTTTGCTAGTTAAAGTCTGCCTATAAGGTTGGGAAAATTCACAGACTATTCTTATTTTCTTCATTAAAAACCTATTATTTTAACGTAGTAGCTATGTCTACGCCGTATTATGCAAATCTCAACACACTGATTGGTCGACTTGGCTTTACCCTAACCTTAAAACATAACTCTGCCTATCTTAATGCACTACAGCATGACGTGAGATCGGCGTAGATGCAGCCATTTT
>NW_022718818.1:108559-112009 GCF_011630105.1 Anneissia japonica
AAACAAAAAAATATATATAGTAGGAATCACTCTGCACTGAGTCAATTCAAATCAACATGTTGAAAAGTGCATTTAAGAGGTTCCCACCTTTGTGTTGGGCCGACGCGTCAGCCCATGGTTTCCTCTTGGAGAGTTTTGTCAAATTTTTAATAAATAACTAAATAAATCAATTTAAAATTGACAATTATTGGTTATCAACTCAATTAGGCAGAATATAAGAGTTTGCTTCCTTTATCTTGAAATCTACAACCGGATTCACTATTTGATGTAGTAAGAACTAACAATCTTTCAGAACCTCTGGTGTAGTGATTTATGACCCCTAACCAAAAAAAGTAAAAGCATGTGAAAGTATGATGACACTTGTGACGCAATTATATTCCACATTTCAACCAATCAAATGTTTAGGATCTATGTAATTATGTGGTATAAAATCATTAACAACCCTTTTACAATTTTAAGTGCTTTTACTACTCCTGTGAGCTTTAAGCCTGGTTCTCGTGAGAGCCCTAGTATCCGGATCGGGAGCTAACCGTAAGTGCAAGCCGTTAGCACCCGCATGAGAACGCCCGATCACTAACCGTTAGCAGTATCAGGATACCCCTAACGGTTAGCAAGCGCTATCGGTTAGCAAGTTGAGCGCATTTTTATCATCAACCAATCACACATACGCATTTACAATTTCCAGTTTCTTATTGGCCAGTGATTCGATCATCATATTAACTTACAATTTTTCCGAAAAGTCCGGTGCCAGCAGCAAAGTCTAGAATGCGTGAACTCTTGTTGGGTATTAGTGCACAGATGCCACTAATTGTCAATCTATGCCCATCATCTTGAAACGATCCAACGATCTAGTTAAATAAACAAATAAAACATTTCATTCCATTACATTTCATATATTTTGTCTTGACAGATTAAATACAATTTTGAAAAATAGGCTTCAAGTAAAAGCATAACCACCATGATTTGGAAAAAGGCTTTACTGCAAAATCAACGGTTTGAAAAAAATGAGCAAAACGCTTTTGGTTTTAGCTAAAGTAAAGTACTAGTAATCTTCAATTCTTAAAAAGTAAACTATTAAAACAATTTTCATGTATGTTTCACTGATTTTTTTTTTCTTTTATTTCAATGGGGGAGGAGTGAAAATGCAGATAATGCCTTTTATCGGTGTATTTGTGCCTATAGATAGGAATTAATATTGACACTTGGGCATTATCTGCAATAATGTTTAAAAGTGTTTATAAATTTTAAATTAGTTAATGGTTATTGTAAATGTATGTCACTGTAATCTAAAATTAAAAAATGTTCCATAAATATATTTATTCTAGATTTCATGTAAAAGTGGAGGTGTATCTCTTTCTCTTTTAAATGTAAGTTTCAAAGTTCATATGGAAATTAAAAGACTGCATTACAAAATACAGCATTAAATGGTCCATTGTCGACAGAGCTGCATTTTATTCAACTAAAACAAAACGGTGTAACTTATGCCTTACAGAAAAGTTACACATCATCAACAGCTTTCAACATGCAGACACAGCACTAAATTCCTACTTAAAAACACATAACACCCTATTTGCATACCCTATATATATATATAAGATGTGTATAAGAGACAGGTGTATGTGTGTGAGATATTTATGTTTGAACCAAGAGATACGCGCCAATAATGCGCGATTTCGACGAAACGCAATGTGAGAGCGATTTAAATAAGTTGAAACAGAGATTACCCATCATTGAGAACGGAGCTTACTAAAATAATAAAACTACAGCAGCTTAATATAGAGGTCCTCATCCAATTAAAGACCTCTTTCGGGACGGGGTTTTCATAGTATTTAGAAGGTTTGATCTCTTATGAGAATAACAAAGATGATTAAGACATTTGGTAATTTCGGATAATAGAAAAGTAATCTTTAATTGGAGGTGGTTCTTGATTTGAGGGGTCTTACCATTGTCAATGCTCAGTCCTTTGTCTTCTACGAATTCAACCATAAGCTTTGTATAGATGTTCTCATTTTTAGCTTGTTCAATTGAATACATATATAAAACAGAAAATAATGATGCGGAAACGTTGGTATTCAGGAAATGAATATATTCCATCTTGTCCTCAAGACTTCATCAGCGTAATTGATTACACAAATTAGAAAATACCAGATCAAAAAATACAATAAACAGTCGGCGTAAAATAGAGGAAGGTGATTAAATGAGATAAACAATAATGGAGACACAGGGATAATGATACAGTATATGTTGGGATTAAGGTAGAGCTTAAAGTGTAAAAAACAAGTACTGTACTGTGATATCGAGTAGTGTAAGCGATAGCCCATGATACTAATAAGTATAATGGCAATAAAAAATATTGGATAATATATAAACCTAATGTAAATACATATATATGATTATAGAATAATAATAATAATAATAATAATAATATGCCATTAACAATTATAAGCAAAAAAAAAGTAAACTAGGTATAGGCCTAGATACAAATGTAATGCAGAAGTCAAGCAGAGAAGTGAAAATAAAAAAATATAACATTATAAAAGTAATATACAAATATTAACTGCTCATGAGGGGAATGGTGAAATCTATTGCCCCATGTGATGTGGAGACGTAGCCTACATATTCCCGAGGGCCGAAGCCCGAGGGAAGATAGGCTACGGTCTCCACATCATCAAGGGGCAATAGATTTAACTGTTCCCCGAAAATACGGCAGTCAGCATTTGTTTTATATGCCTCATACATAAATTCTACGAGGCCTAAAAAAGTACTTACTTCCTAGCCTGTTTGTTATATTAGAGGCATAGGCCTACTACTAGGCCCACTACTACTCGACTAGGCTAGCCTAGGCGATCAAGAGCGTGTCTAGCTCTTCTTTGCTTATTTACTCAATTTCAAAATTTCAACAGCACCCATCGTCTTGCAATATATTTGTCGAATATTGATAAGACATACTCCATTTGTCTTATGGTGCTTTTTGCTATCGGCTTCGTCAAGAAGTAATTCTAGACCTAGGCTACTCCTTCATCTCGAAACGAGCAGCATCTATTGTTTATCGTCTACTCGCTGATCCGTGACGCGGACAGGGGATAATCTCGTCGTAGAGGTCGCAGTCCCCCTTTACCGTCAGCAGCGCAATGTAGTGGGCCCGGAGTTTGCACATCGCGACAGGTAAAAAAAGTACTATTTTTTCAGGGAATAGTACTTTTTGAGTGGAATAGTACTTTCTATTGCCCCGCTTCTTAACCAATCAGAATCTATATTGAATATAACATGGTGAACATAAAATAGTGATAAATGAGGCGGGAATACGGTGATATGAAAAAATCATTCATCATTCCTGATGATGACATAATTAATGTCGAAATATTGGATCCCAACACGATGGCGTGTATTTCAATACTTGGAGTATGTATTATACTTTCTTATCTGAGATTAATCAGTGGACCTTTCGGT
>NW_022718818.1:113686-116303 GCF_011630105.1 Anneissia japonica
TCCTAGAGCCGCTACTGGCCTATTATAGACTAAAAATAGCATAGCGACCTAAATTAGACTCTACCAAATCAAAACTGCTGATTTTTCCAGAGGCTTTTATTTGATTCCATATTAAACCATGGAGGAATAATTATTAATTATTCCTCCGTGATTGAACTCACTTCACTTTATTCTGCATTAGTTTCTCCATCACGCTCAAACATGCCAACACCTACATGAACATCATTACCGTTCATCATCATCGTCGACGTCATCGCCATCAACACCATCATCATCATCATTATTGTCATCATAGTCATTATCATCTTCATCATAACCGTCATTGTTATCATCATCCCCTCATCATAATTATGATCATCATTAATTCACATTTCTTATTTCTGGGCATCAAAATAAACAAGTTTAAAGATGTATTGTATCTTGAAAATGACAAAAAAATCATTTTTGCAGTAGCATACACATTTTTAACTTGAGCAAAGAAATTAGTGAATTTCAAAAATGTGTACCCTGATTTTTAAACTGGATAATTATAATAAAAATAATGAAACACTTCCATTGACTGGAAGTGTTTCTATCACTTTTCTTTGTAAAATGGCGGGTAAACTTTTTTTTTAATACACTGATGTTTATGTTCAAGTTGATAATTGTTATGTTACTTAAAGCAAGTTAATTTCAAAAATGATTCAGCGGCATTGTGCCCCTATCCACTCACTAACTGGATCACCCTAAAGTTAATACTCTGTTATTTATTTATTTATTACCAGGGTAGATCTCTCCATGGAAGTATACGTGCATGGTCTGTCTGCATTAATATACAGAAGGTTGACTAAAATTAATGTGTAATCGGTATAGGTCCTACCAGAAGCAAACACAGAACTTAACTTATTATTATTTTTTTTTACAATTCTAGTGATAGTATATAACTTTTAAAGCGTGATCAATAACTTATTAATGTTCAAGGCTGAACTTTGCAAGAAAATTTAATTAAAATTGTACGAGTAGTAGGCCTATGTTCATAACATGCAAGCTGCAGGTCCATTTGTGTGGCAAATAGTATCCTGTGTTTTACTTATTGCATATTTTTCATAGCTGAATACACTCCACATCGTGTAAATACAGTTACAGTATGTTATAGTCATTTTTGGTTGATGCATTAGTATTTATTCATGTTTCTTGCTCTTCTGGAGGAATAAGCAACTCAATTTATCTACTTTTGGCAATGATAAGAAATTAAATTTTTAACAATATTATTTTCTACAGCTTTACCAGCTGCTATTCCATGGCATCCTGAAGTGCCATATTTCCAACATAGACTTTCATTCATGCTAATTTTATATACTGTGGCTGCCCCTTGAGGGGAAGGGGAAGTGGCTCTATGTTGCCAGCATCTATTTCCGGACATTCATAGGCGCCAAACAAGTTGTTTACCAACCATGGTGGGGCTAGAGTTGATATGATAATTGTGACCCAAGACCACAAAAAGGGCTGTAAACTCGCATCACCAGGTTTCGAGAAAAAGGGCCAAATAGACAGTATAACATGAAATTTGAGCAAAATGTGATTATATCATAAATATAAAGTATTACCTTTAATCTTACTATTTTTGAAGTTTGGGTTCAATATTTCAACTCTAAACTCTAAAATTTAGTAATTTTATGAAGGCCATTCTACGAGAAACGTTATTATAAATTCACCAATTTCAAACCGCCATACTTCGCTTCCAAACAACTTATTTCACCTACACAAAATTCAGGCCCTAAAGTATGTTGCGAAAGTATTTGTAGTGCATCGAACCCTGGTACAAAGCTTACGTAAATGTATACCTAATTGAAGGAAATAGCCTTGCATTAATTTAAAGAATACTAAACTGTTTCATGACCTGGAAAGCCCTCTGGCAGTGAAGCAGACCAGAAATGATATTTACACAACGTCATTCAAATCATGTACAAAATAGTTAAACAGCTTTAAAGAACCAAACAATAACGTGCTGTGTCGACAATAGAATTGCTTTAGAAAGATATCTTCAAAAGAAATTTTCTAGAGCATAGCACCATGGTATGGAATCTTGAATTATATTATATTATCAAGGCATACGTGGAACCTACCGACATTAAATTATATTACTGTCTCTTATACACATCTAGATGTGTATAAGAGACAGATATATTACTATGGTAATGACAACAATATTAAGATCATGTGATTTCTAGAGTGTGGAAACTCATGTTAAGAAATTAGTTTGTTAAACATTGTAAATGCGTAATATATCGTTTATATAGAACCTCTACATTGAGATGAAGAAAAAACATGAAATGAATAATTAAAATGAATAATTGAATACAATGCCCAGAATGAATTAATAAATGAAATACATTGGCATCATTATCATTTATCATTACTAGCATCATCCTCATAAGTTAATCAAATTTATTCAGAAAATACCCACAAAATGGGAAAAACAAATACAAATATACAAAACATTCAAAGCACAAAAGTATAATATTATCATCATTATCATTATATTATTATTGCTGCGAAGCAATTTGACCTCTGAAAGGTCATTGTTTGTCAAAAAAACAATCGCCTAAGACAACTGAAAAGCGGAGTTCCTTCTTTC
>NW_022718818.1:118046-124675 GCF_011630105.1 Anneissia japonica
TATAATGTTGTTCTAGGCCTAAAGATGAATTTCTGTTTCCAATGATCAATAAATACAGTACCTTATTATAAATGTCAGAATAACGATCATATAAGCTACACACTGATTTTATAGTTACACTGCCGTACTGTTCTTGCCATTCAGTTACGTCCTTTGGGCGCGACGTTTCCCCCATACTGCCTTTCACAGACGCAAGGATCATGCTTTGAATAAATTACTGTCGTACGATCAGGGAACAGTGAAATTACGTACAGATCATGAAAAAACTTTCCTGTCATGAGGTCACAGCTAGGTCACCCATGGTAAATGTATGGAAAGTATGAGGCGCCATCTGTTCACTTATTATTTAGCAAAAAGCAAACAATTACATGGTTTTTTACGTTATATATTATATAATATTTTATATAATATTTCATATAATATATATTTTTTTATATAATATATAATTTGTTATATAATATATAAAAAATTATATATTATATAATTTTTTATATAATATATAATTTTTTATATAACATATAAAAATTATATTTTATATAATATTTTATATAATATATAATTTTTTATATAATGTATAATATTTTATATAATATATAATATATAATATTTTATTTAATACATAAAAAACTAGGTAGAGTAAATTTATTGTTTTTTTTTTTTTGTTTTTGTTTTTTTTTTGGTCTCTGTAAATTTGTATTGTATTCCTATAAATTATTTTTCTTATTGAACTTTTTTTAAATTTATTAATTGTTTATAACTTGTTTACTCAAATTGTACAGTACTTTAAATCTTGCCACATATCGTGCTCATTCTTTTCTGATATCTTATTGTATCCTTATTATTTTATCGTTGGAACTCGGTAAGTGTATTTTAATGTAAATTTTAATTGACATTTATTGAATTTGTAAATCTAAATTATTTAATTGTATTATAACCTTTTAAATTCAAATTGTATATTAATAATCTTAATCATAAATTCAAATTGTACTTTTATAATCTTAATCAATACTATATAGGCCTTTTTGAAGCTTTGTTTCTTTCCTTTTTTCTTGACTATTGTGTAAGTAAAGATTGAATGTGCAATTTGTTTGCATTAGTAGGCTTTTGTTTGTGTCTAAAGACGAATTTCCAGTACGGTATACATTTCTATATAATGAAATCATTAATCTTACTAGGCCTATATATAAATAATGTTTGGTTACCCTTTCATTATTTATACATAATGAAATCAGTAAACTAATTATGTATAAATAATGAAAACGTTAACGCAATTATTTACATATTTTAGGTGTAAATGCATGAATTCGATCCAACTCGGCCACAAGTCAACTCGGCCACAGTCAACTCGGCCATTTTAATTATATTATTCTATGCCTATATATAACTTGTTATAATTATATTATAAATAACTTGTGGACGAGTTGCTTGTGGTCGAGTTGACTTGTGGCCGAGTTGACTGTAGCCGAACTTTTTGTGGCCGGGTTGATTTGTGGTCGAGTTGACTTATGGCCTAGTTGACTTGTGGCCGAGTTGACTGTTGCCGAGTTGACTTGTGGCCGAGTTGACCTGCTACCAAATGCATTATATATAAATAATGGGTGATCTATTCAATTACATGTTAAATAATGAATTATATATAAATAATTGTGTTAAATAATAAATTTACGCTTGGCGCCTCATAAATTTGAAGTACTGTATTGCTTCTATGAAGCGAAACTATATTAAGCAAGTTTGTAATATACTTTCTCTATACTATAATTTTTTTCATTTTCTTCTTTTGTCTTAAAGACACCATCTGGGCGATACAGCGGTGGCGCCAGAAATTTAGGTTTCCGACAAGGGGCCCGACATGTCCGAGGGAGGGGTCCGAGCCAAGGAGCCGACGAAGCCTCGGTGGACGGTCCGGAATAAGAACTCCCTTATGTAGGGTTCACAGAGAGAGTTTTTATGACTTAATATGGTCCAAAATGTGCTTTCAGACCACAATATTAGGGATCGGCTATCAAAATACCATTATCTGGATAGGCAATTATTATTATCATTATTTTCATTTCTCATCCAACGACTTAGTCGACAAGGGGTCCAGGATGGCCCGACGGCTGGAAGTTCTCCTTCTTCCCCCCCCCCCCACCACCCTACACTACTGGTGCCACCACTGGAGATAGTAATAATGCATTTAATAATAATGCACCATCTATCTAGGTAAACCTATTCCGAGGCGCACACAAACATGCTAAACATGGAAAATAAAAAAAAACATTATAAAAGTACAATGATAAAAAAAACAATTAATGATTAAAAGCAACTGGAAGTAAATGTGTTTTAGAGTCTTTTTAAAAAACATCAAGCGAACTGCATCTGCGGAGTTAAATTGGTAATGCGCATTCCAGAGCCTGGGTGCTGCTGCATAGAATGCGCGATCACCGTCGGAAGATGCAGTCCGAGGGTGGAAAATCTTAATGGAGCGACGTTCTAGTTCTCTTTATGCTAACCACTTTATGCTAACCACGAAGATGTATAGTAAGTGTAACTGATTGGCTTACAGTAAACCTTAAAACTAGCGAAATATAACCACATTTAAACTCTAATTTAATGAAAACAATAAGATACTTAATTAGGCTATTTTTTTAAATAAAGTTGGCTGAAGATTAACTACAGAATTTACAGTACAATGTAGGTAATGTGTTATAGGTTGTAAAAACTGTATTGAGTCAAAAAAAAATATTTCGAATAAAAATATTTCGCTTGACATTAGCAATTAATCATTTGTGAAACAAAATTATAGGCTATGTCAAATGTTATATTGAACAGTGGCAGACTCAAGGGGAAACCCAGTCAGCACGGGACCCCATCCTATAATATTTTGCAAAATTATTTTTTTTTAAATGGAGAAAACAGACAAAATTGTATTCAACTTTTAATCTGAGAGTGCCATTTCCGGCCATCTAGAGGTGCCATAAATCATAATCATAATTTTTCCCAACAATTGTAGGGCTGAGGCGGGTGGACATTCTATTTACTCAAGACTCTCCCTGAACCTCTCTATTTCGACTTCCTGGACCCGCCAGTTGGAGTATCATTTCCGAGCTACATAGAAGGGTAATTATTATCCATCGAGGGAAAAGTGAAGTTTTCATCGGGGAACCCATATCAAGGATACCCTCATAATAAATAATTCATTAAGGTCGTGGAAGCAATCTCGACTTCGACTTTGTTCAGAAATCTGTGGCGCGTTCAAGGGGAGTGGGGAGGCTAAATTGTTCTTTTTTTTTTTTAATGGAGATATAAGGAAAATTATATTCAAATTTTAAGTCTAAGAGTGTAATTTCCGGCCATCTATTTCCGGCCATAATCACAAATTTTCTTACCTCATCCCCACCCATGGTGGGGCTGAGGTGGTATAGATTCTCCATCTGCTGAAGTACCCAGTGGCGGATTTAAGGGGACCCAGCCAGGCCGCCCGCCCCCACCCTCCTAAATTGTTCGATAAAAAATGGAGATATAAAGATAATTATTCAAATTTTATGTCTGGAAGTGCAATTTCCGGCCATCTAGAGGTGCCATAATCACACATTTACTACCCACCATGATTGGGGCTGAGGTAGTACAGATCTTCTATCTGTGAAAGTACCCTCCCCGGGCCCTTCTATTTCGAATTCCTGGATCCGCAGCTGGAAATTACAATATGAAATCATATTACAGTACCTTGATGCCTATAAAATAACTTATAAAATTCACCAAACTTTGTAGTATCCGTAGCTTCCAGGGGGCTTCTCCTCCTGGACCCCCATCGGGGGCCCTTGGTGGCCCCCCTGGCCCCAGCCTAGATGCTCGCTTCGCTCGCATACTCGACCCTAAAGTACATGTATTTTTTATTTCACATTCATAATGAATATGCACTTATTCAGTACTTGAATGGTTCAATGATGTGATTTTTTAGATAGTTAATATTTTATGACATGTAAAAAATGACAACCCGTTCAATAAAAGACAGTGCTCCAGAGCCCAAAATATTCATAGGCCAAAAAGTCTTGGGCGGATGCTGACCATGGTGCAATCACATACCCTTAAATTGTATTTTAAAAAAAAAAACAAATATAGGCCTATATTATTTGTAAGGCCTGTTGCTGTCTCTTATACACATCTAAAACATTAGAAAAAAAGGAAAAAAAAAAAAAAAAAACACATCCCGGCCGACCCCGATTCCCAAAAATCCTCTTATGCAATATATAGATTTTTTTCAACCTTTAGCGCGAGTAGGCCTTGCAATCGTTAATGGCGGTGTTTAGAGCCACATTTTGCAGATTTGGCATATTAGGCCTTTTTCACGAATCGGTAGACATCTTGAAGTGATGACAAACATTGCGAATCAGCGGTGCGTAACCAACAGAAATAAGATAAGCTTTTGGGCTGATTTTCTGACATCATGTTGTTTAAAAAATCATAACTCCATATACTGCACTGTAATGCATTGGCCTATTTTAATACACTACTGAGATAGGCTTTTTTTTCAATCTTGATTTCAGAGGTCAAAAAAATTTTTCAATTATTTTTCAATCATATAGTGGTGTAGACTAGTCTTTTAAGAACATTTTGCTGGAAATTTTTTTGGGATACGACGCCCCGTTATAGAGTTATGATTTTTTAAATAACATGATGTCAAAAAATCCGCCCAAAAGCTTATCCTATGAGCCAGGCCACGGCATACCCTGGTATAATCATGGTACAACCAATCAGAACCTCGGATTTGAATTAAAAGAAGTCTAAGCATAAGACCACAGCTTATTTTCAGTTGTAGGTCTAATGATTAATTAATATCTGTTTTTTTACAATATAAAAGACAGTACCTTATTATATACTTCAGAATAACAATCATATAAGCCACACACTGTCTTTTTAGTTGCACTGACGATTTCTTCTTGCCAGTCAGCGACGTCTTTCGGGCTCGACATCATGTTCACATCGACATAATGGACTGCTTCGTGATGAGGTCAGTTTAAAGCACTGCGCATGCGTCATCTCTTCCACTACCAAAATCAAGAACGTGTTCACCTCGTTTTTCCCGTCGTCCTAAATCTAGGACGTCGTGCTCGCTTGTGAAGTTTAAAGATGGAAGATGAAAATATAGTGGCAATATCAAACTGAGGCAGAGACAGAGTCTGAGTGAAGTTTCTAACTTGTGTTGAATTAATCTGTATTATTTGCTTTTTAATGCACAGGCAGTTATGTAATTTCTACTGCCTTCGTAAACACAAAAAAGGCTGTGGAAATTCATGAGCGTACTTACGCCAGTGTGCATGCAATGCAAACTTGCACCGCAGCGAGCGCAGTCGGCCGGGGAGGCCTGTTAACTATCTGCATCATCGCAGTTGACGCACCGTATGCGCCCTGAAGTATGCATTACATTCATCATTGTTGTAGGCCTACTTGTCTAGATCAAATTTCTGATAATCTCGGTACCTGAATTCGGCATTTTTGGGTTTATTTGTATTGTATAAAAACATGAATTCCTCATCGTCCAAGACACCTGTAGAATATATGCAAAGACGACAATTTCGCGAAGTCGATGAAGGTTCGCCATGACAGCTGCTTAAATAGGCCGGTTCCCACTGAACGCGATCAAGCGAATTTCGCCCCGAAATGTGGCGCGCGCGGCTGAATCGAAGACGCGACTGGCGTTTCCAATGTGAACATGCAAACGAATTTGTAGTCGAACACGCGAATTCACAAGAGTTGATCCAAGAACAACTTTTTCGGACCAATCGCAAGGCTTAGATTCAATTTAAATCAAAGGTCAACAATAAAGTCACGATCATGAACATTGTCAAAACAATGTACAAATTACGTGCGAAAGATGACCGACGAGTCCGTTTCATGCAAACTCTGTGGAACAGTAGGCTACCCTTCCCAGTAGGTCTGTGACAAGGGAGCAAAGAAAATATGTGACAATGCGTGGAAAAGGATTTGCATAGATGAGTTGAGTTATCTCCTCTTTCTACCAGTATTAGGCCTGTCCAGCCTAGGCCTCTGATACCCTGCTACACCTGAGACCTACCGTAGGGTAGGCTAGGATGGGCCTAATATCAATCTTTTGATTCATTATAGAGTTCTGGGAATGTTAATCCTGAGGATTTTATCTGATCCGTCTCACAGCCCTTTTCCTCCGTCTATCAATGCGATAACAAAATCACTTCTCTGTTGCCACCCGCCATTTAGAGTTTTTGCGCGCGGCCAGCAGTGGGAACAGGCAAAATAAATTGATGCAATTTGCTATTATAGGCCTAATCAATAAATTCTTTATCAACCGATATGATATAACCTTAAACATTCTTGGAATTGACATAACAGATGTCGTACACACCCCTCAGTGTGAAATGTGGCTCTCTCTGCAAGCACATCTAACGTCTAAGGAAAGAAGAGCTTAGATTGGTACCAGATAAAATAATTTTGTTATCAACATAAATACATTATGCTAATTTTCATCTTTGTAAGCGCATAAGACTGTGCAAATTATTTCTGTGACAGTCTTTTGAAGGTGTAAAGCTCCATTTTATCCCATACATAGTCAAAATATTGGGGGGATGATACAATGGACCATCCCCCTTGTCAAATATTGGGGGATATATCAC
>NW_022718818.1:124713-127367 GCF_011630105.1 Anneissia japonica
CTGTATATAATATGTTTAAATTATATATATAATTTTAACATATATATATATTATATATTATATATATATAATTATTTAAACGTAACAGAAGATATATATGCGTGTGTGTGTTTGTAACAACAAACAGTAAAATACATCTTGAAAACTGTTGTGGTGTTATAAATAAATACATTTACATACAATACAGAATATATGACAATTGTATGTATAAAATATAAACTTTGACAAGAGGAAACACCAGTGGTTGATGAAACTAAAGATAATTCCTATTTGAATCATTACCTTAAATCTCCAAGCTTACTACCAGGGTTCGACAGGCCACAAATACATGACATATATCATAGCACTGTGCTCCATTTCTCAACTATTGTACATTCCCCTCAATTCGCTAAACACTTATGAATAATGCATAAGCCACAGTTGAAAAATGTAGCTCATAAATATGCATAGTGAACCTCGCTGATGTGACCGCTAAGAAGTGACTACCGAATCTAGTAATGTTAGTAATGTTGTTATTATTATTATTATTATTATCATCATCATCATCATCATCGTCATCGTCGTCGTCATCATCATCATCATCATCATCATCATCATCATCATCATCATCATCATCATCATTATTATTATTATTATTATTATTATTATTATTATTATTATTATTATTATTATTATTATTATTATTATTATTATTTCTTTAAGCACACAACACATGTGCCAAGGGATTGCCAATAGCGAATATATATCACTGTCCTACTTGATATACCGGACTAGACTCTTAAATTGCCATATTTCTCAGGGGCTTCGTCTCCTGGACCACATTCGAAATACTTTTTGTTTACTGTGTTAGGTGTGCAGTGAACCGTTCAGTGAGCAGATGATGGAAAGTTCAATTATTTAGGTAAATAAACCACCATCCAATTAAATTTAAACTAAGAAGCAATTATTCATTTTATTATTAGTATTACTTTAAGTTAAAATTGTTATTTTTTATTTATTCGCATATATTTATGTACATGTGTATATGAATATATATTTATGAGTTCATGTATGTATTTGTTTGTGTAAGTATATATGTGTATGTGAATGTATGTGTGTGTATATATGTGTATATATATGGACCCTTGTGTGTATGTATGTGTGTGTGTGTGTATATATATATATGTATATATATGTGTGTATATGCACATGTATATGTATATGTGAGTATGTATATTTGTATGTATATGTATATATATATATATATGTATGTATATGTATGTATATAATTTATATGAGTGTAATTGTATGCGTATTTATTTATTGAACTCATTTATTTAATTACTGTACATGTTTTTTAATTTTGCGTATACATTTTTATCTTTTAACGGGAGTGAGGGTGGGTGGGGGAGGGCTGTTCAGTATCTTTTCATGTATTTAGTTTTCTTTGCCCAGTGTTAATTCATTAGGTTTTAATTTTATTTTTTAATTTTGCTCTTTCTGAACTAATTATATTTTTCATTACTTGTTTTCTTTTTTAATTTTCATTATTTTCCTTTTATTTTTGTGGTTTTAAGTTACAATCTTATATATTGTTTGAACGCACCTTCTATATGACGTGTGCCGCTGTTATCAGGGAGTTGTTATTTCCTGTTATAAAAGCGTTGTTCAATAAAGTTCAAGTTCAAGGTAGCTGGTAGCTGTTTTATTGGAAATCGTGAACCGTATTATAATATTTTATTAAATTCGATTGTTCATGCGAGTCTGCAATGAAAAGCACACCTTAAATGTAGCGAATATTTATTTAGGTAATTAAGAATAGGGCCCTATCGTATACAGTAGCAATGACTGCCTCAATTAGCCATGTGAGGGCGCTATTGTAAGAAAGTTATAAATAGTGACGGGGAATTCCAAATTACGGCAACGGGAAATTCCCGCTTTCAAGATATCAAATTCTGGTTGTGGTTGCGAGCTGTTTTGCGATAAAATATCATTAAAATGGATGCAGAACATGGATTATGTTGGCGATGCCAGACTGAGAAGTCAACAATGCAATGTGATCGTTGTAAAATTGCTAAATATTGTGGAAAGCAGTGTTTAGAACGTGACGTACTACGACATAAGGTAGAATGCGACATGTGGAATAGAAACAAAGTGTGTTCCGTATGTGCTAAAATGCAAAACTGTCGTTCGGTAGGTTGACCTTCAATAGCATTGGTGACAAGAATAAGGTTGAAAAATAGCTGCAGGCCTAGGTCTATATCATTTGCAATAATAAACACAGGCCAAATATATATTTATATATAGTAGGCCCTACTACGTATATCAATACCGGTACTACTGTACCGTACACCACATAGACCTATTTTAATACACTATTAGATATGCTCTTCTTTTTCTATTTTGATTTTGCAGGGCAAAAACATTTTTCAATTTTTTTTCAATCATATAGTGGTGTAGAATAATCTTTTGAGGACATTTTCCAGAAAAAAAAAACTATTTGATGCGACCCTCCGTTATGGAATTTTTAGATAACATGAGGACAAGAATTTAGCCTCAAAGCTTATCTTATTTCTGTTGGTTACGCACCACTGACTTTGGTTGTTTGTCATCACTTCAAGTTCAAGATGTCTAGCTACCGATTCGTGATAAAGGATTAATGCTTTCTCTAGTTA
>NW_022718818.1:130552-140109 GCF_011630105.1 Anneissia japonica
CCAACGATAATTAGGTATAACAAGGGGGATACCATCTGTCATGGGGCATCTAGAATTCTAGGTGTCCCCGGGAAGAATGGTACCCCTTGCATTTTTATTTATGTGTTTATATAATTTTAATTTTCTTTTTCAGATGTTGGATATAATGTTAACGACAAGTTAAATTAAGTTGAAATGATTTTTAAAATCGAACGATAATTAGGTGTAACACGGGGGTACCATCTGTCACGGGACACCTTGAATTCTAGGTGTCCCCGTGAAGAATGGTGCCCCATGTATTTTTATTTATTTCTCAATATAATTTTAATTTTCTTTTTTGGATGTTGGATATAATGTTAACGACAAGTTATATATGTTGAAATAATTTTTAAAATCGAACGATAATTAGGTATAACACAGGGGGTACCATCTGTCACGGGACATCCAGAATTCCAGGTGTCCCTGTGAAGAATGGTACCCCCTGTATTTTTATTAATGTGTCTATATAATTTTAATTTTCTTTATTGGATGTTGGATATATGATGTTAATGACAAGTTCTATATGTTGACATAATTTTTAAGATCGAACGATAATTAGGTATGACACGGGGAATACCATCCGTCACAGGGCATCTAGAATTCTATTTGTCCATGTGAAGAATGGTACCCCCTGTATTTTTAAATATGTGTCTAAATAATTTTAATTTTATTTTTCGGATGTTGGATATAATGTTAATGACAAGTTATATATGTTGAAATAATTTTCAAAATCGAACGATAATTAGGTATAACACAGGGGTACCATCTGTCACGGGGAACCTAGAATTCCAGGTGTCCCCGTGAAGAATGGTACCCCCTGTATTTTTAAATATGTGTCTATATAATTTTAATTTTCTTTTTCGGATGTTGGATATAATGTTAATGACAAGTTATATAGGTTGAAATAATTTTTAAAATCGAACGATAATTAGATA
This sequence comes from Anneissia japonica, assembly GCF_011630105.1. Classification (NCBI taxonomy): domain Eukaryota; kingdom Metazoa; phylum Echinodermata; class Crinoidea; order Comatulida; family Comatulidae; genus Anneissia; species Anneissia japonica. The sequence continues at coordinate 131,506 of NW_022718818.1, forward strand.
TAACAAGGGGTGTACCATCTGTCACGGGGCATCTAGCATTCTAGGTGTCCCCGTGAAGAATGGTGCCCCATGTATTTTTAAATATGTGTCTATATAATTTTAATTTTATTTTTCGGATGTTGGATATAATGTTAATGACAGGTTATATATGTTGAAATAATTTTTAAAATCGAATGATAATTAGGTATAACACGGGGGGTACCATCTGTCACGGGGCTTCTAGAATTCTAGGTGTCCCCGAAAGGAATGGAGCTCCCATGTATTTTTATTTTTGCATCTATATAATTTTTATTTTATTATTGGATATTGGGTATAATGTTAATGAAAAGTTATATATGTTGAAATAATTTTTAAAATCGAATGATAATTAGATATAACACGGGGGGGTGCCATCTGTCTCAAAAACCCAAAATTCTAGGTGTCCCCTTGTATTTTTAATAATGTGTCGATTTTAATTTTAAATTCTTTTTTGGATGTTGTATATAATGTTAATGACAAGATATAGATAAATAATTTTTAAAATCGAACGATAATTAGGTATAACACAGCGGATACCATCAGTCATGGGACATCCAATATTCTATGTGTTTATATATGTTGAAATAATTTCTAAATCGAACGATAGGCCTAGTTAGGTAATACACAGGGGGTACCATCTGTCACGGGGACACCAAATATTGTTAGATTATCACTCCTGCGCACATTAACTATTTGGAAATATTGATGCGGGAATAAAAAAAAAAACCCACCCTCATCACATTTTTTTTTTAAAAGCAGGGCATTCTAATCATTCTTTCTATGTGCCCTAACACCTGAATTTATTCATGAGATGAACACCATATTATAGATCATCTATGATGACAATATCTTATCATGAGTTCTAGGCTAGAAAAGCCTACAGTCTCTGTCTAATGCTAGCTAGGCCGAGGCATAAGCCTGCCTGTCTGCTAGGGTTTAGTTGGCCAGACACAGCTAATAATTACATGATAATTGCAATCCTCATTGACATACGATATTCCTAAATTTTGTATGGTATTGGTGATTTTTTTTTTTTTTAGCTGGTTTTACAGTATTAAACACTTTCATTGCCTTAAATATGATTTTATTAAGGATGTGTTGAGTACTATTAATATGAGTATCATCCTATAATTCAATATACTGTATATTTATAGAAGCTATATAAACAGATTGGGTTTTACGAATAATAAAGTAACAATGTAGTGCTTAGATCTTATTTCATCAGTAGCTAAGACGCGACTTCCTTTATACCTTGTTTCATGTATTATTTTTCTAAAGATCATCGGAGGAGGGCGGAATAAAAATAAAGATAACATTTTTTTTTTTTTTCAGCAAACAGTTTTGCCTAAGACATTCAGATGGAGGAGAAAATAAATATACAATTTTATTGGTGAATGTAAATTAGGATGGTTAAATGTAATTTATATAAATACTGTATGTATATCTTTAGAGATTTCAAGGCAGTGCAATTTCCTTTTTTTTTTTTTTTTTTTTTTTTTTTTTTTTTTTTTTTTGTGGCGGTGGGTGCGCTAATTGCTCAAAAATAAAATTTTATTTTTATTTAAAAAATATCAATATTTACCGATTTTGACAATCTTGAGCTTTTGAAACTTCTTAGTACTTTTTGATCCAGTTAAGATGAATTCAGGAAACAAAGTTGTTCAGGATAGATTTAAATGTTGTTAAGCAAGTTTCAAGTCTTGAAAATACTGTAAAATATAATATAAATACGTTAAGTGAATTACCATGTAAATAAAACAAAAGATTATATAATAGCCCCAATTTCCATCACATGAAGTAGTTGATGTATTTTGAAATTTTTGTTCTGTGATAAGTTTAAATGAGATGTTTTGTGCAAGTTCAAATAATGTAGTCTGTTATAGGTGACTCTCAGGCTGCACATCACAAATTCAGCACACTACTGTACAGGTACACAAACAGTTATTCAAGCTGTGTTAATTACTTAGTTAAATATATTAATGAAAGTATGTTTATCAAATCCAATTGAAATAAAAGAAAATAAAGTAAAAACAAAAAAATAACAAACATTATGCTTTAATTAAAAATGGTATTAGCATAAGACGACAATGTAGTATTTTGTTTACTATTATATCATGTGATAAGTGATGAAATGGAATCCCAATCACATTGTATGTCTGTATATTACCATTCACTTTAATAAAGTATTCACAAAACAACAAATACAACAAAACTCACCAATTGTTTGCACAAGACCATCTTCAAAACCAGAATTCATCAGAATTATTATAATGCCTCCATAGAAAGTACTGGTATGTTGGCAGGTAGCACATACTGCAGCTCAGGACGGTGATCTGATAATGCAGGGTTCGAAATAACACTGGTCCGCCAGCCAATGGCTAGTAAAATGCATGGCGGACCTGTTAATTATCCCAATAACAAGTCCGCGTGACCAGTTAAAATGTCAATGAAAGTCTGACGAAATACCTAAAGCTTTAATCATTCACCTCTGAACGATGTCTTTACAAAATATTTCACAGAGATAATGTCAACAGGATCGCTATTTTCTGTTTATTGTCATGTTAATGTCCGCTACGAACAGCCTTGGTCTCAGTCATAAAGGCGAACCAATGAACATCACGCACTAGCCTAGACCATGGAGGAATCCATGGCTAGACGTAGAGAGGGAAATTACCTTCTCCGCATGTTATAACGACAAGGAGAAGTTGATTTTTGTCTGTGTGAGTAACGTGAAGTTAAAACATCCATGTCATGTATCCATCCCACAATGCAACGTGGGACAAAAAGTTAATAAACAAAGCAACGATTTCCAGACGAAATAACGCAATAATCACACCCTGTAAATGAACCGTTCATACAGTCCCAATAGCATTGCCATGGAGATTATCTATTATTTAAAACGACACACCAGTAAAATGTTAGATAAAGCAGGGAGTCATTAGATTAATATATCAGTCTACATGTAAATTACACTCCCATTCCCCAAAAACATTGCTAATTACGGAGGGAATTTGTCGAGAATGAAATTTTAATTTGTTAGATTTATTTTTAGATTTTACTCTAAAACAAAACCATGAGGGTTTCTTATTCATTTTAATAAATTTTTTAAATTAAAAATTTATCGGTTTACACTAAGCTTGTTCCTGTCAGCAAGCTGTCACGCACTATGGAACTTTGGGCGATCTGACGTCACCACAGCCAAGCATATGGGATTTTTGCCCAGCAACATGACCCCACAAAAACGAAGTCCTTAAAGTTGGACCAACCGAATGGGGTTTTGTTTCTGCACTTGCAAGCATGACTGCATATTTGGTGTAATACCAGACTCAATTTCATTCTTAAAAACATTGACAACATAGCTTTTTTCTTTAACTGTCCAGGGACGTCTTTTATACATAACAAGTTATAGACTTATAATATTTAGTTATAGAATTTTATTACATTCTGCTATCAACAAAAATTAATTAATTAATTAATTGAAGGTTTTTTGTTATAGAGATTGCATTTTAAAATACAAATATCACAAAATATCATATAATAAGTAAATACTTTGGTAATATCACAAAAGAAAAAATGTAATTTAAGAAACTCCCAATACTTCTGATACTAAAGTATCACACAACCTGATAAAATAATATTAATGCGGCGCGACAGTGAACTAAAAACCCTATGCGTACGGCCCACCAAGCAAAATTAGCTAAGAAGCACCTTGTTTTTTACGGCCTGACACTCATCATGTGTAAAAAGTAACATTAAAACTGAGAATAAAGTGGTAAAGCAGTGCTTGGAGGTTTTTGGAACCTCACCGGAAACATCAAAGTTTGGATGCTACCCACCGACCGATATTTACGCCCACCCCTGCAGTATATAAATAGTAATGTTAAAAGTACATAAAATTAAAATTATTATATAAGATAAAAGAAGAAAGCGAGTAATAAAATATAGTCATTGCTTTTAACAATATCACACAACCTGATAAATGGCTATTAATTTAGTATTTATAGTATGAAAGTATGTTAAAAAAAAAAACTCAATTGCATAATTAAAAGAAGCTATGATGTTTTGCATTTGGAGTACTAAATGTTTATGACAAGCTAGGAAAATGTGGTTTTTATTTATAAAAAGCATGGAAAGCCAAAAGTGGAACTAAACACCAATTGTTTTTAAAATTATGGAAAAACTTTTATGTATTAGAATTAGTAGTTTCTTGTTAATAAATGGATTCAAGACTTTTTATCAGACAAACAACAAAGGGTTATTTATAAGGAGAAACATCCAGTTGGAAAAAAGTAACATCAGGTGTTCCCCAAGGGTCAGTTCTTGGTCCTTTGTTGAGAATGGTTTAAACTCCACAATTTTTCAGTTTGCGGATGACAATACCATTTCAATGCCTATCCATGAAAGTAATGACTGCATAAAATTTCAGAATGATTTGAATAAGATTTTTTGATTGATCAGTTGTAAATAAACTGCCATTAAATTCTTCTAAATGTGCAACCATGAGTTTAACTAGGTGTAAAATATTCATTCCTGGGATTATAACATTAACTGTTATGCACAATAGATAGAAAGAGTTAATGAATTCAAACTTAAATTATATTATGTGTGTAATTAAGGCAAGCAAACTTCTTGGTTTTGTGTCAAGATGCAGTAAAGCAGTGTCTTGGTTAGCAATGCTAAATCTGTATAATGCACTTATTCTACCGGTAATAACATAGAAAATAGACATTAAATATTTTACGTATTTTAAGATATGTTTAAAGTTCATAGACTTACCCTTGGTTTTAATTTTAAGATAATGCGTGGCTACTGTCCCTCTTCCTTTAATGATTTTGCCAAAACCACCTTTTTAAATTCATCTTTTGTAATTTTTCCAGTTCTGAGTAAATTTTTTTAAATTTGGTTAAGTTTTTAGTTTTGTTAAAGTTTATTTTAAATCAGTTTCACTTTTATATGTTTCTCTTTTGCCTTTACTGTACTGTATGTTTTGATAATGGAGCAAGGGCAGTTTACTGTTTGGGCTCGTACCTATTCCTTGCTCCTGGCAAGATTTAACTCTTGTTTATTATTATTATTATTATTATTATTATTATTATTATTATATGTTATTGCAAAATGAGCAAGTTGATTTCAAAATTAATTTTTTATATTTTTTGACATGAGCAAGGGACAGCACATCTTTAAAGAAAACATGTCATCCCTATACAATTTAGGTCCAAGTTGCTTTAAATTATCATGGTAACCATTGGAAGGCCAGATCCGACCATAAAGTATAAAGATTTAATAAAAAATCAGCATTCAATTCTGTCAAAAAATTAATAAAACAGTTTTGAGTGATCTAACAAACTCATAGCATATATTTAACCAAATCATTTAACAATTACCGTACCATTAAATTATTCATAAAAAGATAATTGTAATACAGTAAGGTTTTCTCATCTTATATCAGACTTGCCACAAGTCTCTAATTATAGGTTTTCCTAATATTAGCTAATTTTGGATAGCGCCACCAGCGTCAGTATATTGTTTTTTATAGGCCTGGGGCAAATTGTCTGACGTTTAAGCCGCCTAGGCTAACAGTAACACCGCTATAGAGAACTCCATCACCTATTTTGGCCTTGCCTAAATCCAATCAGAATACAATTATAATTACAGTAACATGATAAATAGCCAAGCAGTAAGCATAATTATGCCTATTTTTTGCTAGCCTATCCCTACGCCTCGTCTTACTTAGGCAAACCAATGTAGGCAAACCAATTGGCAATGTAGGCATAGGCCTAAGCCCTAGGCCTAATTAATATTATTAGCCTACCTGTTCTTGCATGAGTGACAATAACGGCATAATTACAATAACAATACTTGAGGTTGGTTTGACATTCGCTGATGATAAGTGTTCCAATAATGATGGTAACGCTGATTAACACAAACATTTTCCACTCTCGGTGGGAGAGCATATAAAAACATCATTCCCCCGAACCACCTCTTCCAACACTTTACTCTGATTTTTTTTCAGGCTGTCATATCCAAGCGTTTTTATCATATAATGAATACTCGCTGTCACGTCTCCATTCATTCTTTACAGTAGTCTACGGCTTAGCTAACCTGCCTAAGCCTAGAATTCCTTTCACTGAAAAGTTCTCGTTATCAACAGCCAGCCCGAGGAGAAGCAAAATTTTGTTTAATTATCTTGGTGATTAGCAAATCTAATCATTTCATTAAAATATGTCACCCACCACGAAATCGTGGTGGCTGCAATCGAAATCCTCACTAGGCACGTTCACATAATATATCGTGATAAAGTTATCACTTTATATCACACATATTTTGTATAAATTTGCCGAAGATCGACTCAACTCTCAACTTCTTTGACTCGATATCTTTCGATTGGTGCCTCACTCTTTACTCCTTTTTAAAGTTTTTCTCATTCATTTCGACTCACACATAAACTTGTTGATTTAATTGGTAATTGGCTTCATTTTCAAATTCAGCAAACTTCTTTTCAAGGAATAACCTCTACAAATCTTCCTATCAGCAGCGGGGTGGTACAAGGCAGCAAACTTGGTCCAATCCTTTTCCTTTATTTCATCAATGATATTGTTGATCTGATTAATTGTCCTTTCTTTTTATACGCAGATGACCTGGTTATTGTTTGTTCGTTTTAAAAGACTGCCTTCTTGATCCTTTGCCATCCATTGCGAATGATCTTGGACATCGGTCCCAATGCAATGAACTTCTCGTCACACCATCTAAATGCGAAATAATGAACGTACACTTTCAAAAATGCAATCCAGCCTTTTCCCCAATTGCCCTCTGCGGGTCTCTGATTGACATAGTCCAAGAACTTAAATATTTAGGTATTACAATCTCAAACAATCTGAAGTGGCATTCACAAATTATTAATATATATAAAGCATGTGTCCGCAAACTTTCTGTGATGAAATATATAAAGCATTCACTTGACCACACATCTCTCGTTTTCTTATATAAATCCCATGTCCAATCAGTGATGGAATATGTATGTGCTATTTATGGCAACCTACCTGAATGTGAACGTGCGTATTTGAAACGTATTGAATATCTTTTCAGTAAACTTTTATCAGAACACTCTTCATATTCTTCATATGCACAACTGTTTGCTCATTATGGTATCACAACGTACGCCACAATATTTAAATATTTCACTTTATGCATATTTTGTCGAATTGTTCAATCTTACGATCACATTCTCACTGATTTCCTCCCGCCTCGATGTCAAACTTCTGTCTCGCTGTCTGCCTTCTTACCAATTTCTTGTAGAACCGAATGTTTCAAATCTAGAAAAAAGTAGAGGAGGTATTTCTTCCCAGAGCCTGGGAAAGGACAAGAAAGCAGAATTAAGAAAAATATTGCTTTTGGCTTTCCAGTGAATAAGCCTACCCTCACAACACTCACTCTTATGAACAAACTCTGTTAATGTTGGGGGACACACATTATGAAGAACTTTGAAACCAAGAACAAGCCGGTGATATTTAAAAATATCTTCTATGCTTAATATGTTAAGCGTTTTCAGCCTATCTTCATAATGTGTGTCCCAGTCATCATCTTTTTTAAACATAATTATTCTGGTGGCTCTACGTTGGATGCTTTCAATTCTATTAATATTAGTTTTGTCACCTGGTGCCCACATTGCACAACAATAAGTAATAATTGGCAGAATCAATGCTTTATATAAATTTAACATTACAGCCATTGACATATTTTTACTACACTTATTAATAAACCCTAGTAATTGTGATGATTTAGAACAAATATAATTTACTTGTGTATACCATGAAAGTTTATTATTTATAAAAACACCAAGTTATTTAAATTCATTTACTTTTTCTAAGTAAATATTATATATTTTATAATCCCATTTAATTGGGTTCTTACTTTTACTTATATGCATACAGTCCCTAATATTATTGATTTGGTGGGAGATTATGGTCATCTGCAAACTGAAATATTGATGATGAGATATCATTTACAATGTCACTAACATAAATTAGGAAGAGAAGCGGGCCCAACACAGAACCTTGAGGGACCCCAGATGTTACATTAATCCACTCTGACCTGTCTCCTCTATAAATAACTCTTTGCCTTCTGTTAGTTAAGACATTTTTTATCCAGCTATTGATAATACCTGTAATGCCATACATGCTAAGTTTTTTAATTTATCTGCTATGAGGAACTTTGTCAAAGGCTGACAAAAAATCTAAAAATATAACATCACTATTTTTACAACCATTATCAATACTTTTAGACCAGATGTGAAAAGCCTTTGTTAAGAGATATTCTGTATTATACATTTGCCTAAAACCAAATTGGTTATCAGAGATAATGTTATTTAGCAAGAATTCATTAATCTTATAACATAGCAGTTTTTCAATAACTTTACTTATTATTGGTGTTAGGGACACAGGTCTGTAACTTTTTAAATCATTTTTTGGTTTCCCATGTTTTTTGTGCACTGGTACTACATTAGCCTCCTTCCACTGTTTATGGACAATGCCTTTGTTTATAGAAAAATTAAAGAAATAACAGAAAACATTAGCAAGTTCTTCCTTA
>NW_022718819.1:0-676 GCF_011630105.1 Anneissia japonica
CCTAATACGGGCAAAACGACTATATCTAAATTAGTCCCAATTACTAACATAAAGAAAGTTTGCATGGACAGTCAAGGTGTAGGTCGTAACTGCAAAAACTAACAGTTTTCTATTTGACGAAATGACAGACAAGACAATTTACTCCAGGGAGAACAGATCTACCATATGGAATTTAAGTGGTGGAGAAAAAAACGACTGTAAAAATCCACAGTTCGAGCCAGGAAGTTAACCCTATGTGGGTAATATGTACTTCCAATCAAAACTTTGATAGAATGTGACAAGTCCAGGTGGGGGTGAATTGTCAGGACTCAAAAGACGTTTTCACTGGATAGAGATGAATTGAAATATTAATGTTATAATTGCAATTACAAATATATTTACTTACAGAATCATTTCTTAAGTTCCTTGAAAATTAACATTTTGTTTTCTGATCCTGTAAAAATCTAAAAAATAAAACAATGTAGAATACATTGTCTGATTATCCACTTACAACAGTTGCGTCAATGAGTAACAAAAGAACAATTCACTCTTGACCTATTGTCTGAATGTCTGAACTGAAATCACAATAAAATCTTTCAATTAAGTAATTTTTATTATTTACAACAGAACTGCGGACGACCCAGAACTAAATTTACGGATATGGACTTAGGCCTTCTGAAAACCTTGTTTGAAGGCC
>NW_022718820.1:0-543 GCF_011630105.1 Anneissia japonica
GATATTTCTACTCATCTGAAAGAGATATTAAATTATTTTTTGTTTAATACTATCCCCAGATGATTTATTTACATGCCTAAGTGTTTAATTGAGTCTGATAATTGATTTAAACATATTGATTGTAACTTCAGGAAACTTACTGCTAACGATCTGGCAACAGATGCAGCATGATCCAATTTGATCTGGCCATGAATAGCATTCCACAAAAGTTCATAAACAGCTCCCCGTAATTCTAAAAAAAATAGAGATTAACAAATAAGATGACTTCAGATACAGTACTTTCCATGTGTCATTACCCAAATTTGGATTTCCAAACAGAAAGGCATGCTCTATATTACTATTGACTTTTAGGCTGGCTTTAGGCCTAACTTTGCCACACATACACATGCGCCAAACCGAAAGTTTCTATTATACAGCACTATAGTGGATAGTATTATTGTTATTATTGTTATTATTATTAGTATTATTATTATTGTTATTATTATTATTATTATTATTATACGATTATATCCAGTTCTTGATGTTCTACTGGGTCTTTTGAGC
>NW_022718821.1:0-1271 GCF_011630105.1 Anneissia japonica
TGCCTCCACCAGGACTCGAACTCAGCACCTTTTTCTTAACGTGCGAAGGTCTTACCAACTCAACCACAGAGACCTGTGGTCGAGATACATATATATACAGTCGAGTTCGCCTAAGTCGAATCTAATGGGACTGGCATAAAAAGAGTTATACAGACTTTGACTTGCACATTTTCAAAAAAAAAATATTAACATAGAACAATACTATGTGTACTCAATGCCCACAAAAAAGTTTTAATAAGTGTATATTCTTGCTTTTAATCCTTAAAAACTATTTGGAATCAACCTGCAATAAAGAGGGAACTCAACAAAGCAAGTTTCTACTGGTTACTCTTTGCAGTAGACGTCTAATTCAAATTCATTAGATTCGTCGGTGTAAATTTCAAATGCAACTCATTCATTCTTTAAACTCAAGATGCTTTTCAAAACATGTTGCTAATTTAATTATGGAGGAAATTTGTAGAGAATAAAATATAATTTGTAAGGTTTATTTAGATTTGACTCTAAAATATAGCATGAGGCTTTCTTATTTGTTTTTTGTTTTGTTTGATAAATTTGAATTAAAACATTCTTGATTACACCGAGCTTGTTACTGTCACGCACTATAAAACTTTGGGCGATCTGACGTCATCACAGCCGAAGCACATGTCTAGTCTGCAAAAAACCCCACGAAAATGGACCAACTGGCGGGCAGGAAGAGTTTTTGGGGGCGCGACCTGTTCTGTTTACAACTAGACTGCCGACCAGCAAGTGGCATTGCCCAAGGAAGAATGTGTGCTTGGAAAAACATAATCAGACCTAAAGAAATGCGTGCGAAAACAATATAAAAGTCGCATCAGTTTTATTGGTAATAATTAAATTTGCTGAGCAGTACAGCAAAACAACAGGCACTGTATGTATTACTGTATTAAATAATGTGTTGAATTTGCGTAGGCTAGGCAGTCAAAAGAATCCAGGCCTTTGATAAATTAATTAAATAGCTATGCCCTGACTACAACAATCTTGTTCGAAATGGGTTCAGTACAACAAGTTTTACGAACTAAACTGGACGAAAAACTGAACATTGGAGCCGGTCCGGAGGGGTGTCTGTATTGTGAGAGTCGACTGCAACTTACGATATACGATCATGTGAGCCAAGTTCCACAGCGCGCTGTCTGAGATGTTAGTTTGACATGGCTAACTTGTTGCCGTACAACAAGGATTGAACTTCGTATTTTCCCACGGCTGTGAATTTTTCCCACGTGCGCTACTAAATTTGGAACTTCGACTTGTGT
>NW_022718822.1:0-1029 GCF_011630105.1 Anneissia japonica
AATGCTAAGTGGGCAAACCATTCGCATTGAAACAAACCATCTTTTTTCGTAACGCTCGATGAGGATGATGAAGATGATAATGGTGATGAGGGTAATGATAAAGCTTATGCTGATGTAGCTACTACTACTGCTACTACTACTACTACTGCTTCTGCTGCTGCTGCTGCTGCTGCTGCTAGTACTACTACTGCTGCTGCTGCTACTATACTATTAATAATAATAATAATAATAATAATAATAATAATAATTAAAAATTAATTCGAATATACGCACCATCGAAACAACCCTCAAATAAACTATCCTCCAGAACCTCAGATTAAACGCTTGCCCTCTATCCACTGTAAACAAAACTATGGAAGCAACATCATTCTCAGCACATTATATTAATGTTCTACTCCAGTAGAATTACATTTTTTATGATAACGTAAAACACATTTTGACGGTAATTGTGAGTTGTTCAACATTTACAGTGAAATTAAGGGGCGTTTGTTTGAGTATATCACGTATCTTCTTATATTATTATTATTATTGTTATTGTTATTATCATTATCATTATCATTATCATTATTATCATTATCATTATCATTATCATTATCATTATCATTATCATTATCATTATCATTATCATTATCATTATTATTATTATTATTATTATTATTATTATTATTATTATTATTATTATTATCATTATTAAACAGGATACTGAATGGACCAGTACACCGGGGTAGCCCCCTACTATTCTTGAAGGATGTACTGGGATTTTTTTAAGTGCACACGAGCCAAATGCATAGATTGGGCCTACGGTTTAAAGCCCTTATCCGAGTGTTGACAAAATGTCTTGACTGGTTATTACACTGATGTTTTAGAATATCAATATTGAAATTTCCTAATAAATAAATGTTTCATATTTCACTGGATATATTGTGTAATAAGGGGTCAAAAGCTTCAATAAAAGCATTGGCATCGAGATAAGGGGCTCTATATACCACGCCAATTAAAATGGTTTTCCCAGTCCCATAAAAGAATAAT
>NW_022718823.1:0-1332 GCF_011630105.1 Anneissia japonica
TTGACATTCCGCTACATAAACAAGCTTCCAAGTCTGATAAACCAAAAGTTATTTGGGATATTAAGCATAATCAGGATTTCACATTATATCAAATGAAACTTGAAGAAAAATTTAATAACTGGGATACTGAAAATATAAAAACTGCTGATTCAATTTGGGAATCTTGGAAAAATATTTTGATTGAAGCAGCAAAAGAAGGAATAGGAACTAGAGTTATAAATTACAAACAAAAACCATGGTTTGACAAGGAAGTAGATGTTGCTATCAAAGAAAGGAAAGCAGCATGTCGTCTCCATCGTAAGTGGGTAAACTTCAATAGGAATAATAAAAACAATAGTGGTACTAATAGTAACAGCAGTAGCAGTAGTAATATTATTGATGATGATAATAATAATAATAATAATGATAATAATGATAATAATAATAATAATAATAACTTTGGAGATTTAGAAAGACGTCAGAAAGTTAAATTACTTATTCAGAAAAAAATAACAGAAAAACGAATAAACAATTCTATTGAAATTGCAAACAAAGGAGGGCCTTCCTGTAAAAGTTTTTGGAAAACCTTACGTGGTAAGAATGTTAAGGGTGGCAGCATGGATTTTGATTGCATCAAAATTCCTGGTTCTGAGGAAATTACCTTTGATAAGGAAAAAATTGTTCAGAGTGTTAAAAGTTACTGGGAAAACCTTGGAAAAGGCAACATGGATTTAAACGATTGTAATTCTTACTTGACTAGTCGTTTCATTAAACAAATTAGAGATAATCTTTCTCATGAATATGATCACCAATGGAACGAAAAATGTTTGTGTGATATTGTTATTAATACTGATATGGTTAAAGAGGCAATTTCACTTTCAAAAAATAATAAAGCCCCTGGCTTAGACAGTATAACCAACGAATTACTTAAAAATGGAGGTCACTGTATTATAAAAAGCTTACTTATACTTTTTAACAAAATTATTGAATTTGAAGAAATTCCTAAAGACTGGAATAAGTGCATTATTATTCCTATTTATAAGAAAGGTAGCCGCAGAGACCTGGATAACTACAGAGGTATATCTCTAACTTCTTGTGTTTCTAAAATATTTAATCGTATCTTATCATTTAATATCTCTAACTTCCTTGAAGGAAATGATACCTTTTCGGAAGTCCAAGGAGGTTTTCGTACAACATATAGATGTGATGATCATATTTTTACTCTCAAAAACGTGGCAGCTTGCCGGCTAAATGAAAACAAACACACTTATATGGCCTTCTTGGACTTTTGATAAACTTTATGCAGAGGTTAATGGTATAGTTAGACTCGGAGATACAGACACAGAACTCTTT
>NW_022718824.1:0-611 GCF_011630105.1 Anneissia japonica
CAACTAATTAAAAAGTGAAATAATGCCTATGAATCCACTCATCATTGAAAGGCTGTAATGTTACTGACTTTAAAATCACCTTTAAATATTATCAACAGTTATAACAATGAACTAAAAGCTCACCTGCTACAGCTTTCGATGTGTTTCTTCAAGATATTGAATGGGAATTCTTTTTGACACTTTGAACACTTTTGCATTAGCCCTGAGCTGTCTCTTATACACATCTAGATGTGTATAAGAGACAGGTAAATAATGTAAAAAATTAGTTTGTACGTAATTATTATCACTAGACGAAACTTAAAGATGGGTATGACATCATATTAAATTTACAAATAACTATAAAAATATACTCTATACAACTAAGTCAAAAAAAAATAAAAAAAATAAAAAAGTAACATGTAATAATATAATAATATGTTACTAAGATAAACCATGGAGGAAGAATAATAACCAATAAGCCATATTAATAATAATAAATAATATATAAGTAATTGTGATAAATTAGATTTACTGTATATCTCTTTCTGAAATGTTTTTTTTAACTGCGCAAATTATTTCAATGGAAAGCATAGTGGTAAAAAATGATTAAGTTTAAATTTATAAAAGATTTC
>NW_022718825.1:0-875 GCF_011630105.1 Anneissia japonica
ATATAGAGAGAGAGAGAGAGAGAGAGAGATAGATATAGATATGCCTATTCTATGATTAAACCTCTCTGTTATGAGATCTTATTTGGAATTTTCAATCATAAAAAATAAGTAGGCCTAACAAAGCCCTACAATTATGAATTAATTATGAATTCATATGTGTTGATTTAAAAAAACATTTGAAATATCAAGACAACTTCACTTTATTTAAATATCAAATTGTCCGGTATCGGTAATAAAATATTAGTTAATAATAGGCCTATACAAACACATAACAATTAGTAATCGAAGACTATATATTTAGCATTGTATAGTTACCTGATATAATAATTACATTTACCCATTATGGCAAATATATAATAATGATGAACAATATTTTACATAGTAATAATCATAACAATAATAACCTTAATGATATATTTATTTCCTAGACAAAAAAAAAAACAAAAAACAAAAAACAAAAAAAAAATTACAGAATTAAACAAACAACAGTAATAAAACCACATCAAACATAACACAACACGCCATAGCTCACTGGTAATTTGGTTTAGTGCATACAAAGTGTTTTTAATATGAAATTAAAAAAAAAAACAAAACAAAGAATTTGGCTTAAGAGAAAATTGCACTACGAAAAGTACATAGAAAAAAATCTTAAATCGTACTATAGCAGATAAGATGAAAATAACACATCACCGCAATAGCTTAATGTGACTTAGTGCATAGGCCTAAAAAGTGGTTACAAGTATATTAAACATCAAAAACTCAAGTAGACTTTAATGAAAAAGCGGCACTACTGAAAGTAGAAAGAGCGGGAAAATGTATACAATAAGACAAAATTGCAGTGATAAGACAATAAAAACAAATATGCATCGCAAACA
>NW_022718826.1:0-858 GCF_011630105.1 Anneissia japonica
GAAAGCTGCTCGTTATCGCAAACCGTCAAGGTTCAAGTATCGACTTCAACAAGGCATTAACATACCGTCATACACTGGTGCCAGGGGCGGATCCAGAAATGTCCAAAAAAGGGGCGGGGCGGAAGGTGGGGGCTGAAAGTTGAGCCGATTGAGACAACACTGTCGTAGGGGGTCCGGGGCATGCCCCCGCGAAATGTTTGTGTTCTAGACGCCCGAACATAACATTTGAGGCATTCTGGGCTATCATTTTTTTCTTTTTCTCTCTTTTTTTCCCCCCTTTTTTTAACCTCCCAAAAAGGGGGGCCGGGGCTGGGCCGCCCCCTCTAATTCCACCCCTGGGTGCCTTTAAGTTTGACTAATGCTGATGGGACGCGAAGAACTACAGTAAGGAGCAAGCTCTTGAAAGTAGTAGAGGAATACACTCCAATTATCTATTACACCGGATTGCATCAGAGGTTTCTGCATACATAGTCGATCTGATGGCCACATATTCGATTACCGGTACTCACATTTAAGGAGCTGGGGATAAGGCTGTTGAATCAATTGCATAAGAAGTAAAGTCGCGTAGATGTGATTGTTGATGCATACGAAGTCTATTAAAAGTGGGAAACAAAATGACCATGGGACAAATGCTCTTTTTTTCATAAATTCGGAAAACACTAAAATACCAAGGAATTTTTCAAGCTTCTTGACGAATGAGTCAAACAAAGATCGTATGACTGATCTCATACTGGATGTATGGAAGGAACATAAGGATATTATTAATAAAGGGAATTGCATTTATTTTTCAAAAAAAAATGAATGTTTTAAGTTGTCCAACTGGAACGTATGGTGTGTGGATGAGCTGGCATCTGATCA
>NW_022718827.1:0-885 GCF_011630105.1 Anneissia japonica
TTTTTTATTTTTTATTTTTGGAAAATTCATGAAAATAAAGAAAAAATATATAGAAAATTTAGAATCAAATGTTGGAAAATAAATACCCTAGCCTAAAATAGTGCAATATCTTCGTCTAACCTTTCGTATAGTAAAGCTATGCCTAGGCTAGCCCAATATCTCTACCTAGGCTAGGCTTAGGCTTGCCCGATATCTCTAGGCTAGGCCTAGGCCGTCACCTACTCTGGGCGTCAGGCGGCAAACCTCGAGTTCACTTCACTAGAGCGCGTTTGTCATGCATACAATTGCCGTATTCGATTGGAACTATACGTTGAGTATGTTATCCCGTTGAGTACAAAACTCAACGATAAATTCCGAGCGTTAACTTCGTTGAGCAGTTTCCGTTGAGCAGAACACGAAAGTCCCATCGAATACGCCCGATGATTTCTGGAATTTCCCGTTATACTGGCCCTCTATGTCAGATTGTATGGAATAGTTTCATGTGAAGACGGCTGAGACGTAACATCGGGAACATTCCGATTGTATACAGTAACAATGATTCCTAACTAAATTTTATATGTTAAACAAAACTAGACGGGAAATGTCAACAAGTCTGTAGAATGGCGGCCATTTTGAAAAATAAAAAATAAAAAATAAAAAAGGCCGCTTCCTCAATTTAAAAAAAAAGCCGGACGTGAAACATGTTTTTTTTTTTACTTGGCCTTAGATACGGGCATGTCAAATTCAGATTACAAACATACGCCACATACACTACATAGGCTTATGTCGATTGAACTTAGATACGGGCATGTCAAATTCAGATTACAAACATACGCCACACACACTACATAGGCTTATGTCGATTGACCTTAGATACGGGCATGTCAAATTCAGATTACAAACATA
>NW_022718828.1:0-336 GCF_011630105.1 Anneissia japonica
TATCTCACCGTGCCTAACAAAACAAATTTACACTTTCACTCAACTTTTTAACATTGTCATTTTTTACACAAAGTGCTTATCTCGCCGAGTTGAGCACTTTGTGCAAATTTTTGACTTTCCGCCATATTTCTAGTACATTTCCGAAAAACTTCAAACTTTCAATGGAATAGTGTTTGTTTCAGGCTATCTCACCATGCCTAACAAAAAAAAATAACATTTTGACTCAATTTTTAACATTGTCACTTTTTGCACAAAAGTGCTTATCTCGCCGAGTTGAGCACTTAGTGCAAATTTTTTACTTTCCGCCATATTTCGAGAACCTTTCAGAAAAACTTC
>NW_022718828.1:372-1132 GCF_011630105.1 Anneissia japonica
TTTTCACCGTGCCTAACAAAACAAATTTACATTTTCACTCAACTTTTTAACATTGTCACTTTTTGCACAAAAGTGCTTATCTCGCCGAGTTGAACACTTAGTGCAAATTTTTTACTTTCCGCAATATTTCGAGTACTTTTCCGGAAAACTTCAAACTTTCAATGGAATAGTGTTTGTTTCAGGCTATCTCACCGTGCCTAACAAAGAAAAATTATATTTTGACTCAACTTTTTAACATTGTCACTTTTTCCACAAAAGTGCTTATCTCGCCGAGTTGAGCACTTAGTGCAAATTTTTGACTTTCCGCCATATTTCGAGTACATTTCCGAAAAACTTCAAACTTTCTATGAAATAGTATTTGTTTCAGGCTATCTCACGGTGACTAACAAAAATATTTCATTTTGACTCAACTTTTTAACATTGTCACTTTTTGCACAAAAGTGCTTATCTCGCCGAGTTGAGCACTTAGTGCAAATTTTTGACTTTCCGCCATATTTCGAGTACTTTTCCGAAAAACTTCAAACTTTCTATAGAATAGTGTTTGTTTCAGGCTATCTCACCGTGCCTAACAAAAAAAAATAACATTTTGAGTCAACTTTTTAACATTGTCACTTTTTCCACAAAAGTGCTTATCTCGCCGAGTTGAGCACTTAGTGCAAATTTTTTACTTTCCGCCATATTTCGATAACCTTTCCGAAAAACTTCAAACTTTCAATGGATTAGTGTTTGTTTCAGGCTATCTCACCGTGCCTAACAAAAC
>NW_022718829.1:0-877 GCF_011630105.1 Anneissia japonica
AAAATGAAATCGATATTCAAACTGTATCTTGTAGGCCTACATTTAAATAATTCTGGCTTTAATTGAAAATCAGAATGATAAAATATTTTCCTAACCAATTAAGGCGTTAAGCAAATAAAACTAATCATTTTTATAGGTATATTTACTTTGAAAAAAAATATATATATATATATGCATTATAGGCCTATATATACGTTTATATATATATATATATATATGTCTATATATACATATATATATAGCCTATATATAAACATATATATACAAGGTGCTAAGCAGCCATGCAACCTAATTTATGTAGGCCTGTATATACATATAAATATTACAATGTAATATGAAGCAATATGATATACCGTAATATAATATTATATCATATAGTTATAATATTTCTATGAATTTATACTAAAAGACGTTCCTGTCTGTTCTTGAAATATTTACTTTTAAAAATAAGCCCAATTTTTATAGGTTGTCTCATACTGGTTAAATTGTCCTTCATTGTGGCATAAAAAGGAAGCAATCTGTTCCTATATTCTGTGTTTACTCTGCATACTGCTTTCCGAAATTACGCGTAGGCCTAATATTACCTTTTTCGTAACATGTCGTTATGCCCTTTGTTCCGAGTAAATAATTTATTAATTGTACACGAATGTGTGATGGGTTGTATTGTCGTATAAAAAAGTTCTCTGGTGGGATTCGAACCTGCAACATCTCGCTGTCAAGGCCAACTGCATATAAGAAATTTTCGTTGAAGGGCTCTGCTCGATACGATTATAACATCTTATTCAAGCACTGTTGGTAGTAGTAGTAGCAGCAGCAGCAGCAGCAGCAGCAGCAGCAGCAGCATCATCATCATCATCATCATCATCATCATCATCAT
>NW_022718830.1:0-2704 GCF_011630105.1 Anneissia japonica
TATCTGTACAGTAAATCTCCACAAATTTTCTATGTAAGTGCATTCATGAAAAAGGTGTGTCATGGTTTCTTTGTATTCTCCACGAAAAGTACAGAGATCACAATCCTTAATTTTAATATTCTTCAGAAAAGTATTTGTTGTTAAAATTCTTGCAGTTATTCTGTATTGAAACCATTGATATTTTGTATTTTTTATTGAGCTAAAAGGAAGTGAGCATATTATTTTCCATTCTTCATTTGTTAATTATCTTTTTAAATCAATACACCATTTATCTTTTGCTCTGGATACTTCTAATTTATCATGCACAAATATCTTATAAAAACCTTTTATACCGTATTCACACTCACTGAATAAAGAATTATATTTTGTGTTTACTGGGTTTTCAATATTAGACTTTAAAGACAATATTTGTTTCCACCTTGCTTTTATTGCAGAAACAACACCATGATACTTTAAATAGTTGCATTTCATATTATATTTCATAACAAAATCTTGATAATTCAAAAAACCTCCACCGGCCGTAACAAGGTCATTAACAAAACGTACTCCCTTTTTAAACCAGTTTGAATAATAAATTGTATTATTACCAATCAGAATATCATTATTCCTCCACAGGGACGAGCTCAATATTCCATTTAAACCTAAATTTTGAATTATTATTTTTTGTAATCTTAGCCCATGACCTTATTACATCTTTCCAGAAACGGTTTTTCACATTTTCAATTGTTTCAATAAGTGGAGAGTATCCATACTCAAAAATATAACAAGGTGTGTTTACAATAACCTTAAACATTGAATATATATTTTCATCATGCCTTAATCTCCTCATCCATGCTACCCTAACTGATTTTAAGTAACAAAGTATATCTATCATCTTTACCCCTCCATTAGAGTATCCTTCCACCATCAAATTTCGTTTTATTCTATCAGGTTTATTACCCCAAATAAACTTAAAGAAGGAACTATGTAATTTTTGCATTATCTCATAGTCTGGGTCAGGTAATGCATTAAAAAGATAATTTAGCTGGGATAAAAGCAAAGATTTACAAACAACAATTCTTCCTAATACGGTTAATTTTCTTTTCGACCAACTTCTATTAGTCTGTCAATCTTTATTGTTGCCGGTTCATAATTTAAATCTAGCATTTCATCAAGGTCAAGTGAAAAGTTTATGCCAAGTAATTTAAAGTATTTCTTTTCCCACCGGATATTAATCTCAGGGCATAATTTTGTATTTGAGTATTTTTTTGTTCCAAACCAAATTGCTACTGATTTTTCTACATTTATCTGTAACCCTGACATTTTTGAAACTTTTTCTACAGCAAAGAGTGTATTACAAAACGATTCATTTGACCCGTTTAGGATAAAAGTTTTGTCATCTGCATATCGTTTTATAGTGATGTTCTTATCCCCAAAGCAGAATCCATTTATCAATAGATTTTGTCTCACCATGTTACCGAGTATTTCTACACATAAAATAAAAATGTATGGTGAAAGTGGGTCACCTTGCCTACATCCTCTTAGTATGTTAAAAAAAGGGGACAAATGATCATTCACTATGACACACGACGTTGATTCTATATTCAGGACGTTGTACCATTGTATAAACTCCTTTCCAAATCCAAAAAAAGTTCAGTACTTTTTTTTACAAAATCCCTTGACAAAGTATCAAATGCTTTCTTAAAATCTACCAGGAATAATAGGCCAGCCTTTTTTGTTTCCTCTGCATAGGAAATTATGTCATAAATGGTACGTATTCCATCCATAATGTTTCTAGCTTTTAAAAAACCACTCTGATCATTGCTTATCAGTGTGGGTAGCACTTATTTTAAACGGTTAGCGATGGCAGATGATGCAATTTTGTACGATATATTTAAAAGGGATATTGCTCGCCAGTTCCCTATTTTATTTCTGGCTTTTAGACCTTTGGGTATAAGGGTAATTATCCCTTGCCTTTGTGTTACTGACAATTTACCGACCTGAAATGCATGATTTAAAGATCTAAGGAGAAAAACCGAAATGTCTTTCCAAAATACTTTAAAAAACTCTACAGTGAACCCATCCGATCCTGGGGATTTACCGTTTTTCATATTTTTTGATGAATTTGCAATTTCTGGCATAGTTAAAAATCCTTCTAACTTAACTTTATCAGTATATACTAGCTATTTCACATGGTGTGATGATAGTAACGTATCCAACTGACACACTTCTACTTCTGAGAATGCATACAAGTTTTTATAATACTTAACTACCTCTGCCATTATATTTTTTTGATTAGAGATTACATCTCCATTGTCTTTTTGTATTTCATGGATTATTTTGTTTACGTAATTTCTTTTTTCTAAATTCAAAAATTATTTTGTCGGTTTTTCTCCTTGTTCAATCCATGTAGCTTTCGATCTAATAAAAGCTCCAAGCAACTCTTTTTGTACGGTATTACATTCATCTGTTAAAATTTTAGCATCTTCAGTTAAATTTAAAAGTAACAACTCCCTAATGGAGAGTTCCAGAGACTTGATTTTCTTCCACAATTTTGATTCCTGTTGGCGGCTTGTTTTAATTAGTCCACTACTGTATGCAATTGTCATTCCTCTTATTTCACATAATAATGTTTCATAAAATAATTGGTCATTTATACTGAACATGATTTCATCTGATGGGGTATCTTCATTGTAGTTAAGGGCATACTGTTTTTTCACAGTAT
>NW_022718831.1:0-737 GCF_011630105.1 Anneissia japonica
AAACATTTTCTATAAAAAAAAAAAATTTAAAAAAAATCGGAACGTTCGAGACAATCCCTGCACAGGAGGTACCGCAGCCCAGAGAGTACACTCTAGGTAGCTTTCAGCTCTCCACATGCGTGAGTGTTTAATTATTAAGATGATCCCCAAGTCATTCACCAAGCACTACATGTTATCTTTCTCTCAATAGAAGATCGTTTGATCGTTCAATCTGGTTAATTTAGGTAGTTAGAACATTGTATTTAATGTACTACCTTATAATGATATTTTTAAAATGTTCAACTTTTAATAATAAGTATTTCAATGCTATAGGTAGGCTAGGCTAGCCCAGGCCCTAGGTCTTGTCTAGGCCTAGTTAGCCTAGCCTAGCCTAGGTAGCCTAGGTAGCCTAAGCAAGATTTATTGCCATTGGGGGGTGAGTGACTTGAGACCTAAAGATTTAACAGATGCATTGGTTTGATTGATTTCACGGCCCTTTAGAAATATTAGAAAGCCAAATTTATAACCAGGGAGATGTAAAACATGCTCATCTGTCCCTGTTATAACCAGAGTCGATTTTGCAACATGGGTGATTTTTTTATTTATTTATTCAACAATATTTTGAGAGGGTAGCTCAAACAGCAATGCTACAGAAATTATGAAATTGCAAATCAACCTTCAAATTTAATTGTCGCTAATAAATATCCTGCTGTGGGCTAGTAAAATATTCTGTGGGCTAGTAAAATCTCTAGTACCCA
>NW_022718832.1:0-393 GCF_011630105.1 Anneissia japonica
CATCTTTTGGCCAATAGCAATGCCGTACATGCGCATCAAACATAGGTATCTTTGTGCGTATTTGTTCCGCTATACAGTGAAATTATGCTAAAATCAGACCTATTTTTAATCAGTTATAGCTCCTTAGGTTGAAAGGTGACCCCCAATTTTTATTACATATTCTAAAAGCGCATGAGTTGTAGATAAAATTTTTGACTTCATAATGGCTGATCGGACATTGTGACGTCATCATTTTGGCATCTGAATTCAAAGAAAGTGAATTATGGCTATGACGTCATTTTTGAAAATACGCATTTGAGCGTATCTCGCTTATCCTTTGTCGATCGTCTTCCAACTTTGAGTATGTTATAGCTGAGACAATTCTCTTTCATATATTTGACATCTTTTTATATT
>NW_022718832.1:441-634 GCF_011630105.1 Anneissia japonica
TAAAACGTTGATGACCCCATATAATCTTAACCACTCGTCATTTCTAAATCATATTAGGTGAGCATAAGCTTCAGGTCAAGGTTGAATGTTATGTACCTCAATTTTTCGTTCGCGCTTTTTATCGTGCGCTACGCGTGCGTCAACATTAATATATGCATAAAATCATGAATATTTTTAATCAATTATAGCTCCT
>NW_022718833.1:0-713 GCF_011630105.1 Anneissia japonica
AAATACTCCTATGCAATACTGTAGGCCCCTCGTATAAAATTGACAGATCAATTAGACACTCTGTAGAGATCGATTATGCCTTTTTATATAGTATTGTAGGCCATAGGCCTAATGTGTGTGAAGTACTGACTTTGTTAATATCGAATGGGTGAAATTGCGCACAAACTTCGAACTCTTGGCCTAACATACAATGCCAGAGGAAATGATATCACGTTTTAGTCACCAAAAAGGATTTTCCACGGACGCACAGAGTAGGCCTTCTAATAGTATGGCCCAAAGCGAACGAGTTTCTGGTCTCGAAAATCCAGACACTTCGTTAAGGCCTTTACAGTACAAAATACTGTACAGTATATAATTCATTAAAAAAGCTTTAAAATGAAGGACTTTAAAATGAAGTTTATGTATATAGGCAATAATAATATTTTGCGAATCTTGGGTTTTTAAAAGCAATCTTTTAGACCCAATCTTAGGAATTTTGATTTTCCCTAGTGTTCACGCTGCATTTAGAGACAGAATTGTACCCCGACGACATCAAACTAGTGTAGGCCTAGGCTTAAGTACAGTAGGACGTAGGGCCTACTACTACTAGGCCTAGGCTTTTGTTGTAAAAGTTGAAGTGCATGTACTAGGATGCGCCATAGGCCTATATTTAAAAAAATACATTTTGTTAATTATTATTGGTTGGCCTGGGACCTAGGCAGGCAGGCCAGCAT
>NW_022718833.1:734-1295 GCF_011630105.1 Anneissia japonica
ATGACGTCAATGCACATGTTTACAAACGCCATTGATTGGAACATGGACCTTATTAATAGGTCCATGATTGGAATGAAAATAGGCGCACTGAATTTCGTTTGTTTTATGAACGATAGTATTTATCGAACATTTATTTATATAAAAACAAGATTAATATTGTAGAAATTGTATTTCTAAAGATTTATACCGGTATATAATTCATATTTCATTTGGTAGACAATAAATATTCAATAAGATACTAAAAACGATTATTAATTCTGAAATGTGCATCAAATCTCAGCTATTATTAATCAGTATGTATTAGGTTAAAGTCTTAAAATAATAATTTCGAATTAGGTCTAGTAAACAAATAATTGTAATTAAAGTTTAGGTTCCCATGATGTCAGATGACATATGATATGATGCTATATTTTGGGCTCTGACTTAATTAACGATGGCCCTGTCAGTTGTAGTAATGACAATATTTGTGCTTTTTTAGCCATGTAGTAAAAGTAGAAGGGCCTAATATTATTTTCAGTGTACAAGATGAGAGTCAAAAAGAAGTTCAGCTCCTACTTTATT
>NW_022718834.1:0-652 GCF_011630105.1 Anneissia japonica
TTGTAAACTTAGAAATAAGTTTTATTTTTTCCTTTGAACTGAGATCAATATGTGATTTTTTTTTTTATTTCTTTAAAGCATTTGTTTTTTAACAATTACAGCAGATGCAAATAATGTTCTGAGAGATAATTGAAAAACAATGGCCATTGAATAACATTTTTTGATAGTAGAAATAAAAGTTTTAAAAACATTATTTCACTAACAAAGTAGAGGAATGACATACAGTATACAGTACTTAACCAAAATATGCAACTCATAGATAACCACAAACTTCACTTTTGTTAAATATCAAATGAATTAACTTTACATGTTATAAACAATGCAAATAAACAGTAGTTAAAGCATGTGGATCAATTGTGTGTTACAGAATTTGATTATTGGGGAGATTCCTTTTAAAAACTAAATTAGTTAAGATAAAAAAAATGCATAATGACTCAAGAAAATCAGTTTTAATTCAGAATTTGATTATTGGGGCCATTTTTACCTACCTGTCATATGGGGCCATTTTTACCGGGGCCATTTTTTTCGGGGCCATTATTTCCGGGGCCATTTTTTCCGGGGCCATTCTTACCGTACCACCAGACTGTAGAACACTTCATTTATTTTCGAAAGACATTTTCGGCCAGTCCTCTGGCCTTCATCAGCTT
The DNA here is from genome assembly GCF_011630105.1 of Anneissia japonica. Taxonomy (NCBI): domain Eukaryota; kingdom Metazoa; phylum Echinodermata; class Crinoidea; order Comatulida; family Comatulidae; genus Anneissia; species Anneissia japonica. Next base: position 648 of record NW_022718834.1, read on the forward strand.
TACTG
>NW_022718835.1:0-1322 GCF_011630105.1 Anneissia japonica
GAAAGCTGACGGCTAATGAACAGGCTAGTTTCATTATTTTTTCAAGGAGCCTGAACATTAAAAAAAAGTTTACTTGCCCATAATTATATATATTATATTATATCGCTATGCTGCAAAATTTTAAGAAAAAAACCCCTCAGCAACATAAAATTGTTCATAAAGAATATACCTACCGTACCGGTAGGTCATATTCGTGTTTAAACTTTCATCTATCTGCTTTCATTAAGCCACAGATATTTAAAAAAAAAACAGTTTCAATGATCTACAAAGGTTGTAATTTGAAAATCATTAACTTTGCTGACAAAATATATGGGTAGGCCATATGTGAAGACTATGACGCCAAGGAAGAGCACCGGGACCTCCTGTTTACCATAGGAATGATTGTTTAAAATTTCTTTGGCAAAGAAACGATTTTTCTTGTTCTAATTTTCAGTTGAAAACAAGTAACAGGCCCATATATACTGAAATAATACAATATAAGAAATAAATTATTATAATTATGTCTATGTTTAGGTAGGCCTAATAGGCTAATAGTAAATCTATTAATAACCAAATCATGAATAAGATAGATTAAATTTATTTTTTATAGTTCGTATGTCAGGAACTAATTAGTAAAATAATATTAAAGCCCGAATAAACATAGTTATGTAGCAATAAATAGTTCCGTGTTTGTTATAATGAGGGATTGCTCCCTGATTATATCATGACTGAACAAATTATTTTTCTTTATGTTTGTATGCAGCTGGCTGTGCATTCAAGCGTGATGACGCACGTTCTATTTATAGAATACTGGAAATTTTGATTTTGTAATTATACATTTACAGCACCATAACAAACAATCGATAGTGGTAACTGTTACGTTATGTGAAGCTAAAGATTGTTGTAAAGTATATTGCTATTATTTCTACATGAATCTGATGGTCTTTATTTCTTTTGTGTGTGAATACATGGTAAGTTCTAGCAACTGAAGACAGTTAGTGTTCTCGCCCTGTTTATTTACAGATAATAATAATAATAATAATAATAATAATAATAATAAATATCCTATTAGCTATAGCCTATCAGGCCTACATACACTATACAATTTAGTTTCAGTATTGTACAGTAAATATGTTCTTACGTAGGTTTGTGACACTGAATTTCTATGCCTTTTATAAGTAGCCCAGATGATGAACAAGTCCATTAGATTAGCCTTGCTCTGATCGCGTTTACCGTACCGGTAGGCCTACTGTTTATACATTGGAATTCTTTCAATTCTCAATACTGTATTAGAGGGATGCGGGGAGGGGTGTACTTCCCAAGAAATGCTCTCTCCTCCAGTC
>NW_022718836.1:0-287 GCF_011630105.1 Anneissia japonica
GAAGACTTCTGTTTGGCTTAAATAGAGATGTATTGACATTTACCTTTTATTTATCCTGAGTTTACCTAATTGCAGTCGGCACCTGTTATATCCAAATTATAGCCAGCAAAAAAACCCATAAAATTCTTAACTTCGGAAACATACTACTACTACTACTACTGTATGGGGTGCCATACGCAGCAAAAGTCCATGTTAAAATCAAAATGTAATTGCAAAATTCAATGTATAATTTATCAAAACGTAGGCGTAAATTTCTCAAAATGTAGATCTAGTTTCCCAAAATGAAG
>NW_022718836.1:292-765 GCF_011630105.1 Anneissia japonica
TTTTTCAAAATGTAGTTCTAATTTCTTTAAAATGTAATTCAAATTCAAAACGTAGGTCTGACTTGATCAAACACCCTCTCCAAATTCTATTCCAAAACGTAAATCAAAAACCAGCCTGGTTATGAAATGCATTTGATAACAACACTAGAAACGGACTTTTGCTGCGTGTGGCACTAGACTTGCGAAATGTAAATCAAAACTAATCAGCCAAGCATGACGTGGGCCTGTCCCATTAATGATGGGGGAATCATTTTTCGCTGCAGTCCAATGCCGTGAACAACGCTTCCCAGTGCGTCTGCTAATTTTTAATGGTCAGGATACCGCGATCACGAGCCCTATGCTTGGCATTATAGGTTAGGCTTAGGTGGGCTGGGATTTGCAACAAGGTCTTGGACTAGGCCTCTATAATATAGTAGGAGGCCTGGTCCTAGTCTAGGCCTATAATATAGTAAAATTCTGTATAAGTAGTCATA
>NW_022718837.1:0-590 GCF_011630105.1 Anneissia japonica
GACCCATTATGAGATCGGAAAGACGTAAAGTGTACAGTAGTCCTATTTCAGCCCTACAGCTGAAAAACCAGGAGCCGGATGGAAAGAATTGGGAAAGGAGCTCAGAATTCCTGAAATAACATTGAACAAACCTCTGGTATACCAACTGGGTTCTCCACTTGGCCATCATACCACAACTGGAACGGTGTTTTCCCAGCGGTACGAAGACGATGACCAGTCCATGCCGATGACCATTCTTCGAGCGACTGGTTGATCCGGGATGTATACACATACTGAAGGGCAAACAACTGTACCTCCTGTAAAGGGTCTAATTTACCATCGTCCTCTAGGTAATGGAATAGATGATAGAAATGGTGCAAACATCCCTCAAAAACGTCTCGCCAAAGCCTTTCGATCCTTTGATTGTGAGTGCTCTTGCCTATTATTGCACTTCTCTCACCTGAGACATTAACGAAAACCAGGATATATAAAAGTTAGAGTTATTGACATTGGGAATCATTTGAATAATACTGTATTTGACGATTTAAAAAAAAAAAGAAAAAGTAAAGAAAAAAAAAACACATGATCACACTGATATACCTCTGTGTTCA
>NW_022718838.1:0-1759 GCF_011630105.1 Anneissia japonica
AATAGGATTGGACTACAGTACACTGGGGGATTTTTGATCGAGACAAACAACACACTGTGCACCCCCATTTTACAATAGTAAAGTCCACTTTTGGGTTGCTCTGGATTGTGGATTGAGGTGGCTAAAGACCAATTTCCATGAGTTTATTTGAGTTGCATGTTTCAAGCAACATCAGTCCTAGAACACTCAACATGAGAATATGAGTTAATTCGAAGTCGCGCCTTGGAACATTCACATGAAGTCATCGGAGGCATCTGAATCTACATCTTGATTTGAGGTCATTTTATCAGTTGTCATTAATGATGAATAGCTCCTGAAATAAAAGATATAGACAAGACAATATATAAATGACAATAAAAAAACACCAATAATAATACTATAATATTGAACAGTTTGCCTTCCGCTTGGAGACCACCACTGGGACCTAAAATATGGGGTGGTCGGTGGGTTCGAGGGTTAGATCTGTGTAAAAAGATTAAGACTTCCATTCGTACTTTTAAAAAGTGGTCTTGAATTAGAGAGGTCTTGGAGTGAAAGGAAAACTTTAATAATAATAATAATAATAATAATAATCATAACGAACAATTATTTTAAAAAAACAAACTACAAAATTTGTTTAAATAATGGTTATATACAGTGTTTGAAGGTTTCCATTGTGAATAAAATTTTAAATGCTGTACATCATGTAGACGGTTATGTAAAGAACCATGGACTGTTGAAAAAAATTCTTTTAAAATAGTGTTTCAAACACCTTTGGAAGAAGCTGTAGTAAAGGCATTTAATGTTGTAGTATGAGAATAATAATGTTATGCTGCTATGGCAATGAAGGGAAATTCGCAAATCCATTTGAATAAACAAAATCAACAACATGAAAAGAGAGAAGGTTCTTATAACTCTTCAAAAATTTATAACAAATTACTGAACACAACAGGAGCAGAGCAGTCAACAGCCTAACACTAACATGGAACAATATAGTGCATTAAATACAATTTAAAACTGTTAAAAGGAAAAAGCACTCTCTCGCGGAAATTATGTTATCACAACACACAGCACCTTTATATATACTCACGGGCTACAGTAAACGTTTGAACTGGTCACCTGGTACTTATCTAACCTTAATTTGGATTAAATTTAGTGCGTCGAACACAATATAAAGCTATTTAAAGAAAACACTCTCTCGCGGAAATGTGTGTTTCACCTGCTAAACATACCTTTGAATACCTCACAGGGACGGAAAGGAGCTCATATGGTCTCCCATATACTTATCTAACACTAACATGGAACAATATAGTGCATTAAATATTTAAAACAATTTTACACCTTTTCCCCAGTTTTTAAATATTCAAAAATCTGTATCTCATTCACTGTTCCCCAGTTATGTGTCAAACAACTTTTTTCTGTCCTGGAAAAATCAGACCTACAACATATCAAAAAATTGTTTTCCCCTGGAATTCTAATAAGAAAAATCCTCTTTCGTATTTTTATTATACATATACTTGTCTTATACAAATCTTATATATACACATATATACTTATATATACACAAATCTTATATATATACATATAAATATATATACATATATATACACATATATATACATATATATATACACATATATATACATATATATACATATATATAGGCCTTTATATATAGGCCTATATATATATAGGCCAATATATATATAGGCCAATATATATATATGTATATATATATAGGCAAACGGCCACATAATGCAAAACAGCAAACGGCCACATA
>NW_022718839.1:0-612 GCF_011630105.1 Anneissia japonica
TCTCGACCAATTGTGTTTTCTCTCCCAAAGGGGAAGGGCAGCTCACCAACGGGAAGGCTCCTTACCCCGACACTCTTCACTAACGCCACCCCTGTGCTAAAAAAATGCGTATGTGTGTTTACATTTACCAATTAAACAACAAAGTTACATACCGAAATGACCAAACACGCACCAGACGGCGCTCATATTATAATTTTTGTTTCTTTTTCGAGGTCCTTATTTTTTAGAGAGGCGTTTATTACACTGTATTAGGCCTACAACTTCTAAATAGTAACACTATGTTTTCTGCAATGTAAGTATTATTATTTCCGTGAGAAAAACCACATTGAGTTTCAATGATAATTTACGAAACATCTGGTTTCTTTTTTCTCTATTTTAAAAAAATATTTTATAATATCGTAGAAAACTCATCTAAAACTCACTCACTCGCCACTGAGGAAGGACTAGTGTTGTTCGAAAGCTCTGGTTCTATTTCTGGCTGTTTACTTACGTCCACTCACTCACTCGCCACTGAGGAAGGACTAGTGTTGTCCGAAAGCTCTGGTTCTATTTCTGGATGTTTACTTACGTTTACTTTTTAGCTGTTGCTTATCATTTTTGTATCTCTACCGA
>NW_022718840.1:0-523 GCF_011630105.1 Anneissia japonica
TGTTTTTTATTCTGTGATTTGAGATATTAAGTACATATAGCACCATCGAAAGTTAATTTCAACCAATAATGGTTGCAGAGATCGAATATTGACGCCAAAAACTTGCCCCCAAAAAATATTGACCGTTCACTCCCTTAATGCATACAGTTTCACCACCAAAAGTATAATTCAGCTACTTACAAACATCCAAGATGGCCTCCAAAATGGCAGCCAAATTATAATATTCCAAATTGGACAACAGTTATGACTTGTGGGATTTGTCATAAGAAATTAGTTTGGTGAACTACCCTGTATGATATTTGTAGCCATGGTACATTTTTCACAACACAACATTGTAACTGTTGGAGAATCAACGAATATAAAGTGTCATCAAATACGTGTCCTCTAACACAAAGAAATACTGAAGAGCAAGTGTAAAAGACAGAAATCAGATTACTTTTAAGAGAAATTAGTTTGGCAGACTACAGTACCCTAATTGACATTGGAAGTTGTCACAATGGGATTGTGGACGAGGGTTATTTTT
>NW_022718841.1:0-966 GCF_011630105.1 Anneissia japonica
TTTAGAATAGTACGTACTTAAATTTCTTTTTCTTGTACCTAATTAATTAATTGGTGTTTTTTTTTACTCAATTCGTCAAAAACATTATTACCTGTATTTAATAGGTAATGTAAGTTCTATTTTGGGGCATCCAGTGGTATAAAATACTGATTTTTTTTGCGTCACCGCCAACCCACGATGGTACTGACGTGATGTGGACTCTCATTACATCAGCACCCTGTTCTTTATATTATGGATACCCACTTTGCTGAAAACAATAGTTAAGACAAAATATATATTTCCATTCGTTTTGTTGTTCATGTAAATATCTGATAGGATATTACTTTAAAACAATGCTAAAAACACAGTGTCAATATGAACATGTACACATGTAAGACTGAGCTGAGCGACTCCGAATTAAGGTGGAATTAGTAGTGGTTAAGTGACGTTTGTCGTGCACTGTATTATGCGCTATGGAAATGGAAGACCATAATGTAATGGAAATGAACCTCTCTGGTATTGCCGACAGTACAATCAGTGTAAAATATAGGCCAGTGTGGATTTAAACAATGTCGTCATGGCAATGTTCAAAATAAATGTAAATCAAATAAATATGACTGTTGGGATGAGAGGGGGGTGTGTCTTTGTAGTTAGGCAGTTATATACTGTCTTTATGTCTAAACAAACTTTAATTTTAAACACCGGGTCTCCATTTTAAAAGCTCCTAAGAGTTTCGCGGAGGTCCTTTTCGTCACTCTGTTTTTTAAAATGTATGGTTTACTTCAAAAAATTGGCAAATATTGATTGATTTTAAAAAGTGTTTCTTTTTCTTGGCCGCATCATTTTTTCAACAGCATAAAAAACAATGTAATTTTGTGATTGGAAATAGGTCTACGTTTTCTTTTAAAAACATTTAAAATTTAACCAGTTTTATACAATATTTACAATATTCTTGCCAAAGAAAAACAGTCCCTCCCTCATCTATTA
>NW_022718842.1:0-1427 GCF_011630105.1 Anneissia japonica
AACGAACTCCAAAGATAAAGGGTCCGGGTTCCTCAGAAAAATTTCGATTTCTTGATGGCAGGAGATGAGCTTACCTGACTTCTGAAATGTCTTTTAATGACTTTTAAATTTCTTCAAAATTCAAGGTTTTCCCCTCTTTAAAAAGGTCAGGTAAATTTTTCTCATTTTTTATGTGTGTATACATACATAAACAAATGAGTAGTTGCATGCGTAATTTTTTTTCCATGAATCGATAAATCCCAAAAAGAAAGGGTGGTCCGGGGGTTCTCCCCCGGGAAATTTTTAATTCCTAGATGGCGGGAATTGAGCTTTCCCGACATTTGAAGTGTGTTTTAATGAATTTTATGTTCTTCAATAGCAAAAAAAAAAATCAGCTCACGGGTCCTGAAAAGGTAGGTTTAGAATCCTTTTCTTTTTCCCCTTTTTTTTTGTTGCGCAAGGGAGGACCCATGATCCCCTCCTCCCAGATCTGCCAATGTGAATTGCGAGAAAATGTAACTCGGTCGGGTACTGGATAAACATTCTCTTTCCCATCCTTCTCCTTCTTCCCTCCTTCTTTTTTTGCATTTTTGATCATACAAAGTTCTCCAGACATTATATATTTTTCGCCAAAAAGTGGGGCCCCGGCCCCCCCGGTTCCGCCGCCCATGTACTGGTCGTCACAAGTGGCCTTGCCTGATCTTTTAAACTCTGTCTAATGCCCACTTCGGGTAATTGGAGCAGTTTTCTTGATGTTCTTCATTTCTAGTTTTTGTTGTTTTGTTGAGACAATACTCTTACATCTGTCAACTAGTGTATTAATTACACTTAGTTTGTGTTCTAGTGGATGGTGTGAATTGAAGTATTGGTTGGTATGAGTAGGTTTTCTATAGACTTTAGCTTGTAGTGAGCCATCATTTTAAAGAATGATGAGGGCGTCACCGAAAAAAAATTGATTGTTCTGCATGGTTTTTGATGGACCAATGGATGGTTTCCAAGGGGTATGATGGTGTCTTTTCGGATGACAGCAATAATGCCAGAACGTGGGGTTAATGATGTTTGGTGCGGATGCTTTTGCCTTCTTTTCCATCCGTTCCATGTAAATGTGTGTAATGATGGGGCTGACTTGCTACCTACAGCGATGCCCTTTTTTTTTTATTAAAGCTAAAATGGTTGATGTTTAAAAACTGGCTTAATAATTCAACTTTGTTTGTCATATTTATTATATCATCCAATATACCTGCCTTTTACAAAACCAGTCTGGTAACAGGGGCGGATCCAGAGATGTCCAAAGGGGGGGGGGGGGGAAGAAATTTGGGCCGATCGAGACAACAATGCCCTAGGGGTCCGAAATTTTTGTGTTCTAGACGCCCGAAAATAACATTTGAGGCGTTGTGGGCTATCATTTTTTTCTTTTCCTTTCTTTTTTCCTTTTTTTTTTTCCTTTT
>NW_022718843.1:0-665 GCF_011630105.1 Anneissia japonica
GTGCACTTTAGAAACTATTTCATATTACATTGACTTCAATATTTGTCTGAGTCTATTTTTTTGATTCTCATTTAACATTTAGGTTGTTTTAATGTACAGTATTTAATCATAGACCTATGTTATGGACATATAGGCCTATTATTTTTATACAGATCTGCATAAACAAAATTTAAACCCTGGGTTTACCAAAACATGAAAATGTCATACAATATTTAATTATATTATGCCAAATACAATAAAACATTACCTTTTAAAATAAGGCCTAGGCGCATTATGCTTAGATTATGTATATGCCCCTATATTAATAAATAACTAAGTGTAAACTATATTTATTAAACGGACCTTATCCTAATCTAGGGGCTTATCTGCGAAAAAAATCTGTAATTGTTGATTTTTGTGCACAAATGTTTTTTTTGTTTTGTTTTTTTTTTTTAATAAAACATAATTATTTTTTTCTAACGATAAGTAATATTCAGAACAGTAGTCTTACCACGAAAATGATTGCATTCGCGCGGCGACAAGTGGGAACCGTACACTGTTACGTTGAGTGCAAACTTTCCGTAGGAGGGCGATACGAAATTTTCGGAAGAGCGAACCAAACAGAGCCGTAGATAGAGAGAGTTTGGCCAACTCGGTTTCAATCACGTGACTTACACCGGCCATGT
>NW_022718844.1:0-948 GCF_011630105.1 Anneissia japonica
TAACTTAATTTGTAAAAGGTTCGTTTCAGTGGAAAGTGGAACCTTGGTTTGTATGATCTCCGGTATGTATGATCTCACCAGATCTGGTGAACATTGTAAAAATATCTACAAATATCAATTATTCGTATGTAAATGCTGACCTTCTCCAGTGTTTGGGCGGTTCCTCGTAACCCCCTTAACTCCACCCCCACCCCCCACGCTACGGGCCCGACGACCGTCGTGCACAGTAAGTGCCCGGCTTTAGAAAGCACACCAAAGACGCCAAGTGGCTGTCACCTGGCCTAAAATGATATGAAACTAAGACAATGGGCTTGGTTTAACGACAGGGAATTGTATTTGGTGTTAAAGGGATAGGTTAGAGCTCAAAATATATAAGAGCAAAAAATGTCATAATAATAATTTATTGTCGAATCTTAAACGTGGTACTACAAACTAGTGGAATCAGATTTAAAAAAAATCTACCTGACCCCTCTGAAATTGCGTCTACTTTTAACACTCAATCTTTTGTCTGCCGATTCTACATGCTCCACTAACTCTTCTATCTTTGCACGACACAACATCTCTATTCTGCCGTTCCGTCTTAAATGTCATATATTGCGCAACCTTGGTAGAATAGTCCAAGATGAAAACCACCCTCTTTTTTCTTTTCTCCCTCCTCGTCGTTAGTGTCCCTCCAGTCTCCGTCGTTCACGAAACAACGCATTCCTACTCTATGGAGCCTGAACTTATCATATACACATTATACCAATGAACACTCGTTTTTCTTTTTTTTTCTCACCCATTATCCGCCCTTATGAGACCCTGGCAAATAATTACTAATGTTATGAGCCTTAGTGTATGTTTGTTCTAGTGTTATGTAATATTGGTCCTTGATGGCATTGTATTGATAAAATTGAAATTGAAATTGAGTTTGAGCTAATTTAGTGATTTAGGCCTACTTTTCAGTGG
>NW_022718845.1:0-546 GCF_011630105.1 Anneissia japonica
AAAGAAGAGAATGCTGCAAACGAGCCAACTTACGATGGCCGTGATGACGAATGGGAAAATAATTCCAGTTGAGTTCTTCTCTTGAACACAGTTCAACACTCGCAAAGAAAAAAGACTGGCAGTGTGCCGAAGATTGAAGTTGAAACTGCAAGCAAGCTCGATCCCCCACCGGAGGAAGAAGTGTACCGGCACAAGGTTAACAAAAAAAAAGTGCCAAAAAAGAAACGGTCCGTGTAATGGGAATCCCGAAGTTATTATTATTACCATTATTACTATTATTATTATTACTATTATTAGTATTATAACTATTATTATTACCTGTCTCTTATACATAGCCGTCTTAGAACGATGGAGTACAACGAGACTGTACAGGGTGCAGAGACCTACGGATTCTTCGAAGCAACACTTCAGAGTAGAGGCCAAAAATGAAAGCAACGAAACAATTCGGGAAATCGAAAAAAGCGATCTAAAAAAGAGATTTTTAAAGCAAAGAAAGACATGCTGGAAACAACGACCGACGAGAACCTTGGCAGGAAAAGGTTGCCA
>NW_022718846.1:0-835 GCF_011630105.1 Anneissia japonica
CATTCATGTCAAAATCTTGTAATTTATTTTCTTCTTCAGGAAAAACAAGATGTGATGACATATGATATGACAAATGTACAGATTATCAAATACTGGATGAGGTTGATATATACTTATGCTGTCCCTGTTGAGTCACAAGCACAGGCTACGCTGCAAGCCAAGAAACCTCAAATTGTGGTGGTTGGTACTCACGGCGAGAGCCTACAGGGTACCGCTGAAGACAAGAAGAAGAAGGTAAAATATAATTGGAACTTGTGACATAATTAATTGGTTATTAACATTTTGAATATGGTGTTATGCTCATGATATATTGTTATTCAGATTGAAGAACAGTTTGGTATAATATTTGAAGAAATCGAAGGTACTCCATATGGATGTCATGTGGTGAGGAAAATGTACGCCATCGACAACAAGTTTCCAACGCAAAGCAAGATGCTGACAACACTTAAACAAGATGTTGGTGAATTTCTGAAAGCAATGCCCAAAACCATCCCGCTCAAATGGCTTGAATTCCAGCGTATTTTGCAGGAGAATGGTAGGACAGCAATGCGAATGAGTTATTCTAAGGTATGTAATCATTGCCTAAAATGTTAATAAACATTAGAAAGAATTGTTTAATACTTAACCTCAACTCCTTGCATGTCTCCTTTCAAAAAGACACTCCATTTAGTATCTATCCAAGAAAAATGCATCCTATATTCCCCATGCTTACTTGTTTTAATGGTTGGCAATAGTGTTTTATTTACACTTCCACATTTTATTTTTAATATTATTATAATTTTGAATTATATGTTAAGGTCTGTGAAGTCGCCACTAGCTGTGGAATTTCCGTGAA
>NW_022718847.1:0-1255 GCF_011630105.1 Anneissia japonica
TATAGCCTATAGCGCGACAATGCGAAGCTTCAATGCGTTTTACAACCACAAACACTCTCACACACAAACACTAAAGGAGCAAAGAAGTGGGAGAAGAACAGTGCAATTAAAGAAATACATGAGTTTTGAGTAAATTCTTGAAGTTCTCTAGTGTGGAGACTAACTTGATATGTTTAGGCAAGTCATTCCACAGAGTGGAAGAAGCAAAGGAAAACGAGTTGACCATAACATAGAGTATTGGCCTTTGGGATTGAGAGTAATATAAGGACTTGGATGAGGACCGTAATTTCCATGACGGATTACCAATTGAAATAAGTTGTCTTATGTAAGTTGGAGCACCGGAATGCAGTGCTTTAGGATGAGTAGGAAAATGTAGCTACTGAATACTAGATTTGATTGTATACTGTAGACTGTTTCCAGTGGAGAATTCCAAGTAGAGGGGCCCAGGGAGGGTCTTTCACATACGGAGGGCTCGCCTACCTCAGCCCTAACCAAGAAAAATTATAATTATGGCACCCTAGATGGCCAGAAATGGCACTCTCAGACTTTAATCTAAATATAGTTTTCTTTTTTCCCATTTTATATAATTTTGAAAAAAAGATTGTGTGTGTGTGTGTTGGTGGTGGGGGTATCGTAAAACTGTGAGCCCTATTTCAATTTAAACCACTTACTGTGTTCGTCGAAATATGTAACAATAACATTACCACATTTTGGGCGATATATTTAATAAATTTACTAAGACAGATATTATTTAAAGTTAATTTCTTAGTATATATAAATTAGATAATAACCAGCAAATTACGACAGTGTCAAACCTGCCAAATAATGCAATGTACTATTTAGCACATAAAATAATAATTAAAAAATACACATACATTTAAACATGGAAAAAACTGCTATATATGTATATAGCGAGCTTTGTACTTATGTAGTTGTTTTTTTAAATAACGCTCTGCAAGTTAGCATGCAACAGGAAAAATGTTAGGCCTATAATAATATTGGTAAAAAGAGTTACTACTATAATTATTATGTTAAAAATTGAGTTTAAACTTACACAACTAGCCTAATAGTACATACTGTAAAAATACCGGTACCACTCCAGTTAAGCAATTCTGAGAAAAAAATAATCACTAAAATTTAAAATTAAGGAGAATTTAATACTAGCCCTTCCGACTTTGTTTAATTTTTTTCTTTTAGGAAAACATCAATTTACACGATGCAGCGCGTCACAGCTTATACAATAGACAGTGGATGA
>NW_022718848.1:0-1247 GCF_011630105.1 Anneissia japonica
GAACAAGTTAACGTATAGGCATAATTATTTGTCTACGTACACAACTTGTTCACATGAAATTTAGATTCCAGAAGCTTCAAAGAGGATAAAAATAACATTTTAAACTGAACCACGTAAAAAGATCCAAAAGATAAATAACTACAATAAAGAAACATAATTATGATACAGAAGTTGGAACTTAAACTAATTAATAGGCTAATTAAGACTACAAACATATTCAACTTAAAGAAACAAACGACAAGTTATACTTGTTGGATAAATACAATAAAGACAAAAACATATTACAATTCAGAGGTCAAGTGTAAGTGAAAGTAGCATGGCATAGCCTAATACATACCGTATTTCATCTGTTGAATGCTTTATTACATAATACTATTGAGTTTTTAATAAAAGATTTCCTAGACTTATTTGAATTGCACCTGAGAAAGCGAAGCCTACCTGAGTTATTGCTTAAGCAAGATGCATTGGATGTGACACTTCCTTAATTATCTTCCTAATTTTCTTCCTAATAAGTCTAACTACTCTTCATAATAGGCTAAACTACTCTTTATAGGCCTAACTATTTTTCTTAATATGCCTAACTACTTCTCCTGATAGGTCAACTGGTATCATCCATTTTTCTCTTAACCATTTCTAAATGTATATTGCATTAACTTCATATTGAACTTGCTCTTTCTCAATGCCTTTCCGCTTCATGAAGGTTTTCTGATTTAATTGTTCAATCACGATTAAAACAATTAAACTAAGGGAAAACTTGTAAACACTAAGCCTAGAACTAGATCTATTTACGTTTCTTTTACCTGTATTATGTTTGTGACTTTATTATTTATGTATGCAGTTTAAAGATATCAATGACAGAACTTATAATTTTCAGTTCTTTAGTATGTTGTTTGTAACATCAAAGACACGACTTCTTAATATATCGAACCACGTCCTCAGGCTGATCTCAGATACATTACTTTCAACTTAGCTATTAAACTGGAATTGATACTTCTACTGTAATTCCAAAACAAAGTTCTGCTTGGTGGCGCATCGTAACAGTAAAAGCTAAATGGATTAATAAATTAAATACAAAGTGACATCATCTTACCTTTTTCACAATTCTAATATATCTTGTTCTTTTTATTTATTTATTATTATTATTATTATTATTATTATTATTATTATTATTATTATTATTATTATTATTATTATTATTAAAATATTATTATTATTATTATTATTATTTATTATTATTATAATTATTA
>NW_022718849.1:0-1925 GCF_011630105.1 Anneissia japonica
CTCGGCGCCACTAGCGCCTCTCTTACTATAGAATAAGTCCTGTTTCGTTTTTTAAATGACCGAGTGGTTAAGACATGCAGGGGCGCCGCAACCTACATCCATAATAAGCGCTGGTTCGAACTTCAAGCTCCCCTATGTTTCTGGTGGTAGAACAATTCTTCTCTGATAAGGACTATAAACCGTAGGCAGTGTACGCAATGGCTCGTGTGCACTATAAAGACCCCAGTACATCATTCGAGACGAGTAGAGGGATACAACGGTGAACTGGTACAGACATCCCCTGTGGTGGACGAGGAGAGTTGCTGGTATCGGATTACCGGGTTACACAGACACGAAGGGACACTTAGGGGCGAAGAAAGTCATTGATCGAGTTCCTAGTTCACATATCAAGCGCCATGAGCATCTTTGATGGATACCGACTCTATACAAATCTACACTATTATTATTATTATTATTATTATTATTATTATTATTATTATTATTATTATTATTATTATTATTATTATTATTATTATTATTATTATTTGATGGTCTTATGGTTTGTTAATTTTAAATGGTGATTCTCTTCTATTATAAAGTTAGTTAAGATCCACCAATGGTAGTGTGTGCCGCTTGTTGAAAAGTGTTAACCATAAAACTGAAACCTGACATCAAAGTTTTTCATATTGCGATTCCAACGCGTTGCACTTATTATAACGTGTTTCCGTTTTACAAAAATGTTCTTATGGAAATCTGTGTCGAATGGCTTCTAAACGAGAAAATTAACAATACAGATAGACGTGACTAAATTTCCTCTTCTCGAAATTTAATAAACGATCTACGGAGGGACAGGAAGTTAGATCATTTACGCAGTTGACCACTCAGAGACCGGGGACAACAAGTAGTGCGTTAATTAAGAACACAAGGGAAAATAATTCGCATGCACGAATGCATTAATTCGCAATCGTAGATTTTAAGAGTGCAAACTTTCCTACTTGAAAATATAATAAGAAATTAAAATGAGACTAAGTTGTCAATAAACCAAAAAAGTTGACTCCTGCATTGTTATCAAATTATCATTGAGTTAATTATTAATTAAACGTTTACCGGTAACGTAAGTGTTCAAAATGAACCGTTTTGTTAACGCACAACTCAATTTAAATTTTAAATGTTAACTTTTGTATTAAATATTAGACATAGGCCTAGGTAGTACCACCTAGTTCTACATACAATTGATTACTTTTAGCATAGATATCAACTAAGCAGTTTTCATGTTATTGCAGTTCAATTTTGCCCCGTCCGAGAGATTGTACGGCAAGTTTTCCCTGGTAATGCCTTTTATATTAGGCCTGTTTTAAAGCTGAATTTAGCCAGATCAATATTAAATATTGCCCCGGTATAATGTCCCGGTAGATCCAAAGAATAGGCCTAATTTCTCAACCTGGGGGCTACGACACCCTGGAGGTCGGCAAGCGACTTCAAGGGGTTATGGCCATTCACTAAGGGGTTCAGTGAAATGATATAGGTCTAGGTTCAGTCAAACAAATCTGTCTTTTGCGATCAACCGTGTTATGGCCAAATGCCTAGTGATTACGTATAGGTCTAGTGACCATTGACAGCCAGCATTTTAATCCTGAATTTGACCATCTCAAATGATAACCTCAAAGAGTTTTATGCAAATAAATCTCATGCTTTAAGCATTTTGCAGGCAGTAGCCCACAAGAAAATGAATAAAAATGTTCATATGTATTTGATCAGGAACTTTGAAAACAATTTCGCTGTGGTTACAAAATCGAATGCAAATTGAACACTAGGCCTATTTTTAAATTGTTTCCAATTTTGTTTTCTTTGGAAAACATTGTTATGTTATGACTTCCTCAGTTGAACAATGAACAAAATCTGTTTGCATTTTCGGCGAGGCCTATTTATAAAAAAAAAAAAAAAAA
>NW_022718850.1:0-620 GCF_011630105.1 Anneissia japonica
ATCTAGGAATGTGAAGGAAGGGTCTCCGTTTACTGTTGTAAAGTCTACAAGGACGTTTATAATTTTTTTTTTCCCTTTGAGGTAGTAGTCCGTATCCCATACGGAGTATTTACTGTCCTGGGTACGGACCTATTCTCCTATTGTTTTAATAATGCTGCCCTCTGTTGCTGACTCTTTTAGGGGATTTCCCTAATGTCATAGTAACTAGACAAGGCTTGGCGATAGAGCAAAAATCGGCAATTTTTTCTGTCAGTGATTGGTGTACTTGGATAGACGAGGATAGCGGGATTGTTTATATATTAATAAATAATTACTTTAATAACTATTTTACTACATGGCTAAAAAAAGCACAAATATTGCCATTACTACTGACAGGGCCATCGTTAAATTAAGTCAGAGCCCAAAATATAGCATCATATTCAATACGTTATCTGACATCATGAGAACCTAAAGTTTAATACAATTATTTGTTACCGGTATATACTAGGCCTAATTTGAAATTATTATTTTAAGACTTTAACATAATAGTAGCTACATACTGATTAATAATAGCTAAGATTTGATGCACATTTTAGAATTAATAATCGTTTTTATTATATCTTCTTGAATATTTATTGTCT
>NW_022718851.1:0-504 GCF_011630105.1 Anneissia japonica
GCAGCACTGGTTGCATTGTTGACAGCGGGCAGGGCCCAAACCTTGGCTTGCTTAGATTTAACATGACGTATGATTAAAACAACTTCAGAATTCCAGTTTGCTATTGGTAGATCGAAATTAAAACAAAGTAGACAGGGCTATATGCCTGAACCCATACATCTTAAAGAATATCCAAATGATAAGACATTATGTATATATTCCTGTCTCTTATACACATCTAGATGTGTATAAGAGACAGGAATCCAGGTTACCCTCTGGGAAACAGACCTTATCAGGTCAAGCTCAACAAGAAAAGAGGTGGACTGAAAAGAAATCTGGAATTGATACAGATGTTTTTACATCACACAGTATTCGGTCTGCATCTACATCGCATGCATATAGGACAGGCGTGCCAATACACAATATCCTTGCAACAGCAGGATGGAGTAATGTAGCAACATTTGCAAAATTTTACAATAGGCCCATTGCTAAAGAGGGCACATTGAAGGGTTTATTGCTATAACA
>NW_022718852.1:0-555 GCF_011630105.1 Anneissia japonica
GGGGTTCCCTTCCTATCATTCTAAACCAAAGCAATCCTTAATGTTTAGTAATATATTCAATCAATTTATATAAACATAATAATAAATAATATAACATCAGGATGGTAATATTTTCTATCAATTTATATAAAGATAACAATATAAATAATATATTATTGGGATTTTTTTTTTACTTATTGGCAGTTATGTGAAATGATTTTTGTTATCTTTGTATAAAATCAAACTATTAATTTAATCGATACATATCATATTTATTCAAATAAATGCCCCAGGGCATCTATTGTTAAGAAGGGTTTTCAGAGGGAGTTTAAATGTTTAGTAAAATTTTCTATCAATTTATATAAAGATATTATGTGATAATAAAAAGATTATTGTTCCCAACCATGTTAGAAAAAGAAGTAGATCATTAATAGAATGTGTTGAGAATGATGTTGCTTCTATTAGATTTGTTTGCAGTCATGTAGGGTGGCGTTTATTTTATCACATGAAAGTAACTTTGGTATGGAGACACACCTCCACTGGTGTTAATTTAAGATGATAATAAATATTTAAGAA
>NW_022718853.1:0-1484 GCF_011630105.1 Anneissia japonica
TAAATCGACTAAAGGCTGAAGACATTAGAGCTACCACTAACATCAAATACCACTAGGCATCTACCACTACGAGATTCACCAATAAGTTTGACCAAAGAGTAGAGAATGGGAAGAGTACACAGTTCAGTTCGAAAATGCATCACTACCCTGGTTACGCAATTGAAGTCGCCAACGTCGCCTTAGAAATGCACCCACTGTGGTCTAATTGCGTGATAAAAATGCGCCCGCAAAAGATATAAACAAACAAAAATTTGGTTCTAAAAATTGTAATACTAATATAACTATCGCTCTCTACAAAGGAATTCTATCTTGTGGAAAACATATGAATAAACCGTGGTAGATTCTACTAGGTAATCAAAAAGACAACCAGATGCAGTGGGCATCCTCCCATACACGTGTGTAAGGGTTAGGGTTAGGGTTAGTTCGTTTACACTCAAAACAAGGATATTGTACTCTATTTCCTTTCTGTGTCCTTTATACCATACCTTCATATTCTGGATCTTGAAAATGTGCGAATCAATGGCTTGCATCAAATTCTCCAGGGGTTGTTTCATGCTATTTTCTACCGCTACCGTAGAGGTGTATTGTAGCTAGTTAGTTGCTGTGATATGTGTGTATTATTCTAATACAAAAGGTATGGAAGTATGACATGTGGAGTTTAAATTGTTAATACAAAATTAAGGTTATGATCAGAGAACATGAGATTAATCTTTTTATCAACTGTTCATTGTGTGATGTAGAGTTCAGTCTGAAGGTTAATGCACAAATATGCAAAGTTGGCGAATGTACGACATTGATCTGTTGAAGCTGCCGACTGAATACTGCTTGGAAGTAATCATGCAAGACTTAACATGTTTGCTGCCATGAACTAGAATACAGTACTCTTCTTATAAGGGTGTTACAGATAGACCAGTGATTATACTTGCAGCTATACACTGCTGTATTCTATTGTGTGACACTGCTTGCAGGGCCACAGCTGCAGTGGCATATCAAGGAGTATTGAAATGGGGGCAGGGTTGATGGGGGTGCTAGCTGGCAAAATAAGGTGGAGTATTTGAGCGCATTGTGTGTAGGAGTGTGTTCCCCTGTGCAACTCCGTATTTACGCCACTGCAGAAAACACATCAAGCAGCAGCTTAGGAAGGTACTTAATAATCTAAAAATAAATTTGAAATCTTTTTTTAGGGAAAAAAACTTTGTCATCGTATGGTAGCAAACATGTTAATACACAAGAATTTCATCTTATTTATCTCTATTTTATTAATAAAAGCCAAAGTAAATACATGGTATAACAAAATGTGCAAATATTTATGTAATATTAATAATGAAATGAAATCTTTGTGTACCCACTGTGGGATCGTCATGGTTCGTAGTTGATCTGACATGTATCAGGATAAACAAAATAGTTTGCAATGATATATGCAACATATGCAATATACAGATGCTGTAAGATTAGGCCCAAATCTCTCTTTTTTTACCAGTGAG
>NW_022718854.1:0-1341 GCF_011630105.1 Anneissia japonica
TACGATTTTTTACTTCATAATAGCTGATCGGACATTGTGACGTCATCATATTGTCATTTGAATTAGGAAAAAATTGAATTTTTATATATGACGTTATTACTTTTTATACTCGTTTGAACGTACTCGCTTATCTTGATTGATTGTCTCCCACCTGTGAGTATGTTATAGCTAAATCAATTCTCTTTCGGAAGTGTCCCTTTATTTTTTATTTTGATGACGTCATCATGGTCAAAAAGGATGCTTTATTTAGAGCCTTCTCATCTTTTTTTCTTAAAAGATGTAAGCACATTGAAAAGAGAGGGCGGCAGACTGTATTTCGACACTATCAGACCGATAGTTCGTATACTGTAAATGCAAAATTCGTGTGGCATTACCAACCAACAGGGGGTTTTAAATTAAACCTGACAAGGTTTAAATTCATGTGCCATTGCCGTCGTAAGGCACGTCGTATAATGTATTCGTACTTGTGCGTTAAAATTTTAAAATTGTTAATATGATTTTCAGATAATTTAAAGCACGTTTCAGGTCATTTTGAATATTCCAAAACTTTCCAAAATTTACGCATTGTAACTCATTTCCACGCCCACAGCACGTACTGAAGCTGGAAATTACGTTTCGGTTACATGTGTTGGGTTTGTGACACTGTATTAATACTACCGTGCGCACGGACGTTAAGACGTATGTGTACACATTCGTAAGTCCTTGAAATGCTCAAAATTACTCTTTTACTTTCAATTTCCTTTTAAAATGCTCAAAATTACTCTTTAAATAGAGCATGTTTTAGCATATAATACTTTTCAATCAGAACTGTGTGTGCTTCGTGAGGGTCAAAGTAAGGCGGATCACCTAACTCGTCCTCAGTGACGAGTTCAATTCTAGTTCTTTCTTTCTCCCCTTTTTTGTTCGCACGATATCTCAAAAACTGCCACGAGTTACGCAAATATCGTTGTCAGTGAACATTTGTCTTGGTCTGGAATAGTCATGGTAAGCTTTTCAACGCGCTCAGTCATGCGTGACGTCATCTACGCGCAATTTTGCGTTTTTACATTATCGATAATATCAGCCTAACCAATTGCCATTTCAAAATCGTATTAAGTGAGCATTATCTTCGGGTTAATGTTGAATGTACTGTACCCTAATTTGACGCGTGCGTTTCACTACGCGCGCGTATGCGTGCGTCAAAATTTCAAAATGCTCAATATCACTTTTTGACTACATTAGAGCACGTTTTAGGCCATTTTAAGCATTTCAAATTTTTTTGAAATTTTCCACTAAGCGCGCACATTTTTACGTGCGCAGCACGTACGGAAGCTAGAAATTACGTTATTTTACATATTTTGG
>NW_022718855.1:0-851 GCF_011630105.1 Anneissia japonica
ATTAGCTTATGTATATTATTACGCTAATATTATACAGGTAGTCAAAACAGTCCAACGGAAGTGTTCATATTGAAGCACCTACTTTTAACCTCATCAATAAATGTTTAATATTGAAATTAACCTATTAATTGTTATTTTTTTAAAAGTCATTTGCGTTAATTTAAAAGTCTGGATTAATTGACAACTAACGCACTACTTTCTTCCACATGTGTGAATGGATTTGTTCCGCTTGAATGGTTTGTTTTGATATCAGCAACAGCAACGCGGTGCTTAAGTATCTCACACCCACCCACACTTCAACCGCACGCAGTGATGTGCGTGGAGCATTTTGTTGTTACAGTACTTGATGTGTGAGTATTGTTGACACTGACGGGGTGTTGTCGATAGATTTGTGGATATCGGATATCAAATGGTAAGCAACTTAACTTAATAAATTTGATTGCGGGTCGGTCTGCATGGTGCTTTACCTTAGGGTTTGGTCGGGTGCATTCTGTCATTGATACCTAGGCACTTGTGATAATTTATTTACCGAACTCTGCGTGTGTCACCTGGTGTCACTGTAGTAGCGGGGAGTTATAACAACTCCCTGGTAGTAGGAAGCTGTGGCTTGACATCCTCCATGGTTGGAGGAGCGAGTTGGCTCTACTGTACCTTGTTAATGTTAATCCTCATGCCCCCCTCCCCCTAGAGCACCAGAATACGTAGGCCTAGTTTCATAATTTTAATTTTTTTTTTCATGCTCTTTTAGGGGTGGTTTTTAATAATACTATAGTACGGTGTTTCAGTGGAAAATGCTGGTTTTGGCCGAGGTGTTGGAGTGCAAAACTGCCTGTGGAGGGGGTGAAAGTGGA
>NW_022718856.1:0-725 GCF_011630105.1 Anneissia japonica
GCGAGAGACAGACCGGTGACGAGAGTGGCGCCTATGTCCATGACTCTGAACGAAGATTTCGTGGCCGCTTTCGATCGGGGAGGACGGAGAGGCTGCAAGTATGCTCTGATATTATACGGTCACAACTTCAGACGTAAACTTTCTCCCTCTTTTCTTTTTTTTAGATAGATAGGTCGGTAGATAGATAGATAGATATACACAGTATTTTTTCTTTTGATTGAGAATCAAGAACAGACAATAAAATTAACACTCTTGGTAACAATAAATTACGGTTTTCGAATCTTTATTTACAATCATGTTTAACATCGATTTCAAAGTGTGTGTGGCTGAATCTGTTAAAAAAAACAACATAGAAATAAATCACGAGAAAACGCTGAAATCGATCCTGTGCAGATTCGATCCCTCGACTTGGACCCATCTGAGCTTCGGCAAGATGACGTCCACGTTGACGTAGCGATATGCGAACTGCGTACCGGTCTCGGCAAAAGTCAGACGACACTCGACCTGGTATTCGGGTTTGACGTCGACGAATCGAAAAGAGAACGAAGTTGCGTACTCGACGAGATCGACCTTCTTGCTTCCCAGCGGATCGATGCATCTCTGGTACACGTTGTTTATGGTGCACAGCACGCAATAGGGCCTTCCGTAGTGATTCGACGATCCGACGCTCGTCAGATCGCCGCCGCCCATCAACACTTTGGCGGCGTCCGCGTTCAGACACTCGG
>NW_022718857.1:0-706 GCF_011630105.1 Anneissia japonica
TAATAATCCAGCATGGTCACATAGCATTGCATGAATGTCATGTAATAATCCAGCATGGTCACATGGCACTGCATGAATGTCATGTAATAATCCAGCATGGTCACATGGCACTGCATGAATGTCATGTAATAATCCAGCATGGTTACATGGCACTGCATGAATGTAATGTAATAATCCAGCATGGTCACATGGCACTGCATGAATGTAATGTAATAATCCAGCATGGTCACATAGCACTGCATGAATGTCATAAGACAACACAAGACACTAATATTTCTCTGAAATCAAGTCAATTATTGTTATTTTTTTAGAGCACTTTTATCAATACTTTCTATTTTTTGTGAACTGTGTTTAATGCATATAGTGGTAAGTTTAATTAAGTACTATTCTTTGGACAATAAAATGATTAGAAGTGCAGGAAGAGAAAACAAAATCTACTCTGACTCTGATATGTATACCAAGATTCACAAGGAATCTCTACTCAAAACCCATTACAAAAACCTTCATGTAAAAGAATAAAATCGCCTAAAGAAATATATCAAAAAACTATTTTGTAATCAATCTTATGACTTCAAGGTATATTGCAACAGACTGACATCATGCTAAAGCTATGTCCAGATTATCAAATTTTGTTCATATAAAGTCATAATGTGCCTATATATGGTCATGATGTGATGTCATCATGACCATATTTAGGCATGTCACC
>NW_022718858.1:0-1581 GCF_011630105.1 Anneissia japonica
GTTATGTAATAGACATCATGATGTCAAATACCTAATATGCTAACACATCAAGATCCTAAGCACATTGTACTATGTACACGTTTAGCTTTTTAATACGTCACCAAAAACAGGACAAATTGTAAGAAGCTTTGTGTTTAAATCCTCCACTTCGGCGTATAAAAGCTGATGTTGTTTGTTTCCCCCTGACATTGTTTAACACAACATATAAGCATAGGGTCTGTGATATAAGTATATAATCTTTTTCACAAAAGTGCACATGGAAATAGTTATTGAGCAGGGGTTCTTACTGTTATGATATACTGTATAGGCTTATGTCATGTTATCTGCAAATTATTGAGACTGCGGTAATGTGAAACCTTTAGCTCTCCATCAGAGCATTAGCTGTGTGAGTGTTTTTAATTGGTGCTGCTAATTTCCTCTAATTTCTGAAATTTTACACATTATATTATGTTTTACCGTGCAATTGACTCAATTAAGCATAATGCTGCTATGTCAAATTTTGATGTTGTCTTTTTAAAAATAAAATCAGAATATCATAAAATCTCTGACTTTAATAGAACGAACTTAATATTACGTTTGAGATCGAACTAAACGAATTGAAAGACTTTTCTACTGTAAACACACGTTTTCTTACTTTTAGTTAACCATAAAACATTATATATTAAATTACATTCTAAAAAAAATAGTTTGAAAGCTTGGTGCATTTATTTCGAGACTAATAATTGTAGGACCAATTATTATTATTATTATTATTATTCGCATGTTTAAAAGAAGTTAAAATGTTGTAAAAGATCAATAAAACACTAAACTTCATACAGTTTGGAATAGTAAACAATGTATAAATTAACGTAAGAATAACAACAGAGATAAAAATTATTACAAACTATTAAAATATAGACAGTATTAATATTAATGTCAATACTAATTAATATCAATAACGACTTCAATATCATTATTCATATTTGAACTTGGTTGCGTCCAAATCTTAAAACAGGGACTTTATAAAATTAATGTTAAAGCAGGAAATACAACAGAAATATACAGAAAGTGCATGTCAAACGACGCTTATAGCCCATGGGTTTGGCTAACAACGTTTTCAATAGGAACAATGATCAACCATGCATGGTTTAGACATACAATCGTATGTACACGTAACAGGTCAAATAATATGAAGGGAGTCTAGACCTGTCATCTGGCCCATCTCCAACATACCCAAAATAGCTCTAATGTACATTTTGTGATCCATTAACAATTATTCAAACACGCATCACTGAATTTAAGAACATAGTATATAGAAATTACGACACTATACCATACACATTCGATCGATTACTTGCCATAGATGTACACTAATAATTCTCGTAGGAATTATTTTCTTTTCTAATACTATATTATCTGATGCAAAATCTTCAATAGTCACACAGCAATGGCGATCAGTGGACACCATTTGGTGTACATTATGATTGTCAGGGTTTGCTGTTTAAACTTGACAGTGGCGGAAACATTTATCAACGGCGATATAACAGAAGATACTAATTTTTCGTCGGCTGACAATCCAGTGTATGTGACCGGAAATGTAAC
>NW_022718859.1:0-2536 GCF_011630105.1 Anneissia japonica
CTTTAAGACGTGTCTCTTTATTTTCATTTTGATCACGTCATCATGGTCAAAAAGAATGAATTTTTTTGAGCCCTTTTATCTCTCATTCTTAAAAGATGTACACAAATAGAACAGAGTGAGGGCGGCAGACTGTATTTCGACGCTATCAGACAAATATATATAGGTTATATGAACGGGAAGTTCGTGTGGCATTACCGACTAACAGGCGGTTTTAAATACACTTGACAATGTTTAATTTCGTGTGCTATTACTGTACACGCACACATGGTGACGTGCGTGTCTGTTAAAATTTGAAAATTCTCCATATTACTATTCAGATAGTTTAAAGAACGTTTCGGGTCATTTTCGGCATTTCAAAACTTTCCATTATTTACCCGCCGTACCTTCATTTCCACGCACACAGCACATACTAAAGCTGGAAATTATGCGTTGTTACATGTTTTGTGTTCCTGACAGAGTCAGGAGTCACTCTTTGTGACATTACCGTACTCACGGGCGTCAAGACGTGCTTGTACGCATGCGTAAGTCTTTTAAAATGCTCAAAATTATTCTTTAAAAAAAACTAATTACAGCATATGTTAGCATATTATGAAACTTTTCAATCAGCACCACGCGCGCTTCCTGAGGGTCAAAGTGCGGCGGATCACCGAATTCGTCCTCAGTGACGAGTTCAAATCTAGTTCTTCTTTCTTTCTCCCCTTTTCTGTTCGCACGATATCTCAAAATTGCCACGAGTTACGCACACGGTCGCTACATCGATCATTTTGCCTTCGCCTGGAATAGTCATAGTAAGGTTTTCAACGCGCTCAGACATGCGTGACGTCATGTACGTGCAATTTTGCGTTTTTACATTATCGGTCATATCAGCCTAACCACTTGCCATTTCGAAATCGTATTAAGTGAGCATTAACTTTGGGTTAACGTTTAATGTACTGTACCCTAATTTGACGCGTTCACTTTATAATGCACGCGCACGCGTGCGTCAAAATTTCAAAATGCTCGAAATCACTTTGTAACTAAATTAGAGCACGTTTCAGGCCATTTTGAGCATTTCAATTTTTTTTAAATTTTCCACTACGCGCGCGCATTTTAACGCGTGCAGCACGTACGGAAGCTAGACACTATGTTTTTTCACATAGTTTGGGTTCCTGACATTGTTTCCACAAACTTCCATTCTTTTTGGTCATCGTTTGGCCAAAATCAATACCGTACGTGCGCATCAAACATAGGTATCTTTACGCGTATTTGTGCCTCTATACAGTGAAATTATGCTAAAATCAGACCTATATTTATTCAGTTATAGCTCCTTAGGTTGAAAGGTGACCCCCAATTTTTATTACATATTCTGAAAGCACGTAAGTTGGGAATATGATTTTAGAGATCATAATGGCTGATCGGACATTGTGACGTCATCATATTGGCGTCTGAATTCAAAGAAAGTGAATTATAGCTATGATGTAATTTTTGAAACTACGCAATTGAGCGTATCTCGCTTATCCTTGATCGATTGTCTTCCAACTTTGAGTATGTTATAGCTGAGACAATTCTCTTTCATATATTTGACATCTTTTTAGATTTTGATGTCGTCATCATGGTCAAAAAAATTGTTTTTTCTTACCCCCACATCTTTCTTTCCTCAAAACGTTGATGAGGCCATGTCATCTTAACCATTCGTCATTTCTGAATCATATTAAGTGAGCATAATCTTCAGGTCAAGGTTGAATGTCAGGTACCTTAGTTTTCAGTTCGCGCGACTTTACGTGCGCGTACGCTTGCGTCAGCATTTATATATGCATAAAACCATGAATGTTTTTAATCAGTTATAGCTCCATAGGATGAAAGGTGACCCCCAATTTTTATTACATATTCTGAAAGCACATGAGTTGTAGATACGATTTTATAATTCATACTGGCTGATCGGACATTTTGACGTCATCATATTGCCATTTGAATTAAGAAAAAATTTAATTTCATTGATGACGTTATTACTTTTTATACTCGTTTGAACGTACTCGCTTATCTTGATTGATTGTCTCCCACCTGTGAGTATGTTATAGCTAAATCAATTCTCTTTCGGACATGTCCATTTATTTTTTATTTTGGTGACGTCATCATGGTCAAAAAGAATGCTTTTTCGGAGCCTTCTCATCTTTCTTTCTTGAAAGATGTAAACACATTGAAAATAGAGGGCGGCAGACTGTATTTCGACACTATCAGACCTATAGTTCGTAAACTGTAAAGGCAAAAATCGTGTGGCATTACCAACCAACAGGGGGTTTTAAATTAAACTTGACAAGGTTTGAATTCATGTGCCATTATCGTCGTCAGGCACGTCGTTTTAGGTATTCGTACTTGTGCATTACAATTTTAAAATTGTTAATATCACTTTTCAGATAATTTAAAGCACGTTTCAGGTCATTTTGAATATTCCAAAACTTTCCAAAATTGACGAGCCGTACGCTCATTTCCATGCCACAGCACGTACTGAAGCTGGAAATTACGTTTCGGTTACATGTGTTGGCTTTCTGACACTGTA
>NW_022718860.1:0-802 GCF_011630105.1 Anneissia japonica
ACACTGGCGAACACGCCAATCATCCCCCCTCCCAATGAAAAATATTTTTCTACGCCACTGTAAATAACTCCCTGGTAAATCCGCACAACCAAAGTTAACCGACAGGCTTCACGACGGCCAAACCGCCAAACACACGCCATCTCACGGCCAAATTCGGCCAAACCTTTTTTCGATATCGGTCAAAATTCGGCCAGATTTTAATCCGATTAAAGACAACGTTGGGTAAAGAAAATTCATTTAAAATTCAAAACTTACACGAAAATCAACTGTCATTTGTGTGAAATTGAAGAAATTATATGATATACACAGAACAATGTTAATCTTTCACTGTTTTTGCTTTTATAATTAATCACCATAATTAAATGCCCAGCTACATCATAATATCAAATATGTTCTATTAGTTGCTATCATGTAGTAGACCTATTTAAAGTCACATTATTAAGATCGATCTAAACTTGATTTAAATGTATTAAAGATGTATTGTCCCTTGCTAATGTCAAAAAATCATAAAAAATAATTTTGAAAAAAAAAACTTGCTCATATTGCATACAAATTATTAATTTTAATAAAAATGTGTACCTTGATTTCAGTGATTGGAAGTGTTTCTATCATTTTTCACTGTAAACTGATGGGTAGACATTTTTTAAATACACTAATTTCTGTTCAAATAATATTTCGAGGGAACGAAATATTATTTCGTTCCCTCGAAATACTATTTCGTTCCTTCGAAATCATATTTCGTGTATGGTACGCCCACTGTGCCTTCAGCGTCGGTTGTTCGTCAAGGGTGGCGCCAGGATTT
>NW_022718861.1:0-1246 GCF_011630105.1 Anneissia japonica
CATGTCGATACCCACTCTAATAGCGCAGTTATGTTTACTTTTACTGTATAAATGGCGGCCATTTTGAAATTCCAAAATATAATTTAGATCACTCTTTTTTTAAATAAAATTGATGAGGGAGGGAGGTTTTTTTTTTTTAATTGAAACAATAGATTATTTCGCTTTTGTTTTTATCGATGAGGGAAGGACTGTTTATATTTGGTCTGTAATAGTAAATATTGTTAAAAAATTGGTTAAATTGTATAGTTTCTTAAAGATATTGTATTTGAAGTAACAAAATTGCATTGCTTTTTTTTACGCCGTGGCTAGAGATACGGTACCGTATCGGAACTTCCGATTGCTAAAGGTACGGTAAATGATATTACGTCATGATTAGCCAATAGAAATGACCGACGCGATTTTAGCTTTTTTGCAAAGTCGCGATCATGAGAAACGTGTGGCGTGAACAGATCAAATTTATGTCATAAAACTTTAGGCCCATTTCATGTATTTCGATTGGGGCTTATCGCAATGTTTGAGATAAAAATCCTTTCTGTTATTCTTGCGTATTTTATGGTCTACCAATGTTCTTCTAAGGCTAGGCCTAGGGCCTAGCCCGCGAATACTCGCCTAGGGGCCTATTATAGGCGTACTACTAGGCTAGGCTTAGGCCTACTGTAATGCTACTACGAAGTGTAGAGTCGTTGCGGCCCTGAGTCGATTCGGCCCCGGGTCGTTTCGGCCCTGAGTTGGTATTTTTGTCATGCATTTCGGCAGCGGTGCATGGAGCGGTGCATGGAGCGGTGCATGGAGCGCCGAAGGTGCGGCCGCGAATAATAATTTAATCGAACAAGGTGGCTAAGCAGTATACCGTTTGTTAAACATGAAACTTACGCTATATTACTGCAACATTATCATATATTAACAATTCTTTTTAGTATTATTATTATTATTAAAGAGTTCATTGCAGTATCAAATGATGTTCTTTCTTTTTACAGAAACAACGCAAATGTTGCAAGTCGATTGGTTTGGAGACACGGTTCTTTTTATCGTTTCCATACGATATATATTTGGATCATGTTTATATTAAAATGCTTCAATAAAATTTAGATTTATAAAATAAGTAGGCTTATAGTTAATTTAGCGGATTAGTTTGTCATAAGTTTTTTTTTTTTTTTTTTTTTTTTGCGTCTCCATTTATATACCAAATGTTCTATTTATAACAATACATAGGCCAATATAAAATAAATTAAAATATACTGAATGA
>NW_022718862.1:0-1378 GCF_011630105.1 Anneissia japonica
GTTATTTTTATGTATTTGATTAGTATTAGTTTAAGAAAACATTTTAGACATTTTAGAACATTATTATTAATTTTTACTTATGTCAGTGCGAAACCTCAGTGAAAATTTACATGTTATAATCTAAGCCTCCACTGACCATTGTGTATGAAGGCGTGATAAGGTTACATGTTAATGCTTTGTGCGTAGTCAAGTCAAGTGATCATCACTGATTTTGTATTCTGTATTTCTTTAGTCACCAGACTATTTACATCTTGCGTTGGCAGTTTTGAATAAGGTTTCAAATTTACTGCATTGAAGTGTATTGGTTTGCGTTGTTGTGTTGGTGCCCTCATCGTTAGTAAACTCTACAAGTCAGTCAATTTACAGTGAATGAATTCTGCAGTGATGGAAGAACCAGTAGCAGTGAAAACGTTGACGATAGTTAGAAGGAACAGAAAAGGAGCGCTATCGAGGACAATAAAATCGTTGGAATCTTTGATGAAAGCAAATGCTGGCGATGCTACGATTAAGGAGACGTTTGAAAAGGCAAAGCGTCAGTGGGAAGCCGTAGAACTGGCGCATCAACAGCTGGTAGATACGCTTATCGAAGAGGAAGCGTTTGAAACAAAAGAAAGCTGGATGGCAGAGGCTGAAGCCGTATTTCTCGATACCAGAGTAAAAGCAGAGAAGTATCTGTCAAAGGTAATTAAGGCAAACAATTTGTATTGTAATAATGATGCTTCTGTTGAGATTGTTGGTGAAGTTATTGAACCAAGTTCTCAAGTTAATGAGGCAGAACCCATAAATGTTAGTGGTTCCAACGTAGTTGTAAATTACGATATTGCTGACCCACCGAATCAAGCTGTCGGTGCAGCACAGGTAGATGGGAGCTGTACTCCTAACTCCAGTCCAAATCCTCATTTAGCCTTAAACGAGCTAAAGTTAGCATTAGAATTACCCAAGGCCGAAATTTCTGAATTTTACGGTGATGCAATTAAATATTAGTCATTTATTAAGAATTTTGAGGTAAACGTAGCCAGTAAGTTGAGTAATGACTCAACTAGATTACAATACTTACTACAGCTTTGCAAAGGGAAAGCTAAGTCATGTATAGAAAGTTGTGCTTTATTGGGTGGGGAGGGATATGAACATGCTAAGACTACATTGAAACGTAATTTTGGTCAACCCCACCTAATTCTAAGCGCACTAATGTATAACTTGACCAACCGTAAAGCCATTAAGGCACATGATGGAGAAGCTCTACGAGAACTCATCTCATGTGTGCAAACTTGCCATGTAACCCTTACCCAAATGGGCTATGTTACTGACTAAATCTCAACCAGCAACTTACTCCGTGTCCAAAGTTTATTGCCTGTTTACATGCAGACAGCATGGGCTA
>NW_022718863.1:0-962 GCF_011630105.1 Anneissia japonica
ATTTTATTCTAATACATTTTAAAATTTTAAAACGCTTAAAAGTTGTCCATGAGTTCTCTAGGGCTTAGCTTCGTGGACCTTATCAAGACTTCCCTCATGCAAACCAACGAGTGACCCAAGAGGAGTCTACTGGATACTGACAGGCCCCCTGTCAAAGTGCTTTGTACCAGGGAACAGTGAAACTGCTTTGTACCATGTTGAATGTATGTCATGCAGCCACCACTGGAGTACCATTCAGACACTCTGCCGAATGAGAAAAACCTCTGTTTGGCATGAAGTAGCACTAATGCGGTACCTTCTATGCTCATGTGCCCAGGGCACAACCTTACCATACCTCTTGGCAAATATCAGAGATACCACCAATAATAATAATAAAATACTTCATATTTTAGAAATCCATCAAAATATATTTTGAGACAATCTTTCTTGTTGATCAAAAAAGATAATAGGAGTGAAATTTAATAGTTTAGTTGATAAGATGCTCGACTTCTAATCCCAGGGTTCTCGGTTCAAATCCTGATACAGCAGGACTTTTTCTCAGTACCAAGACAACTCCACTCCCTAAGCCTCATAATGAGACATCGCTGATAAAAGCATCACATTATTTCATTTATTTAAGAGGGCCCCTAAATATCAGCCGATCTTCTAGGATACGCTGGACGAATCACCCTCTCTAAATATGGTCAATAAATTAGAGAATTGTATCCTCATCAAAATTTGTTGATATTAGTATAAAAACTGTTTCTCCAAAAATAATAATAAAAAAATTACATACGTATATGCATAGAAGAATCAAAGGTTCAGGATACGGCTTCATGTAGTTTGCCTTTTTCAGTTTCATCCACGAAAAAAAAATTAACAGAGGCTACAATGATGATGCTGATTGTTACAATTACAACAATAATCACCAAATCTGTATTAGAATGTAAACCAGGAAAACCTTGAGAAAAATCAGTTTCTAC
>NW_022718864.1:0-11695 GCF_011630105.1 Anneissia japonica
ATATATATATATATATAAAGGTTTCCATTACATCTAGAATGCAATCATCTTTTTTTTTTTTATCACTTTTATTTTATTTATGATTGTGGTTATTATACCTATTATTTTTCAAAAATTATCATTGTTTAATAGTTTTTTATTTTTTCACTATTAGGCCTATTACACTTATTTTTTTTTTCGCTCGCCATGTCGGATGATACAATATTTTCTAAAGTTATTATGTATTCAACCGAATGATTTATAGAGGCATACAGGAAGTAGAAGCGGAATAATTCAAATTCACGTGACGAGGACAGCCAATCATGCAGCTTGTGAATATTCGCTATTTTGTTCCTACAAGTTGTTTGAAAATTGTAAAGTCTGTGTATGCTAGGTTTTGACTTATTCGTTCTAATTAAATAAGGCTGTACTACTATTCACAGATATCTCACTAATCGACACGATCAATACGATCGTCACAAACCATCGATAACCATGAACGTTCTACCAAGAGATCAGTGAGTACTGTATTATAATAATTTTACAAACTCTACCTAACGATGAGTGAGTACTCTAGTGTAATAATTTGTATCAAATATACATTAAGTAAATGAGCGAATAGTATAATGTTAAAAGGAGTACAATTATGTACTGACAGACACATTAAAAGTTGTTACTGTAAAGAACATAATTATAAGTATGTGATTATTAAAGTATAGTTATTTTGTTAGCAAAATATCTAATCATTAACATGTTATTAACTATTTTTTTATGGTGATGAGGATAACAGTGATGTCAAGAATTAATATTCATGAGAAACCTGGTTTAGTCAATTACTGTATTTACAATGACATGACAATGAAAAATAATTCATACATTTCCTTGCTTGTTATGTCACAGAAACAAATTAGTACAGGCTATAAGTAGAAAGGACTGGCCAGCAGTAACAGACATCCTTGAAAATGAACCTCATCTTATTGAAACGAAGGATGAGGCAAGTACTAAGTTGAATTTATGAAGTGATTTTCTTGATTTCAGAATTTTTATTGGATCATATTTTTAAAATAAGATACAGTTCCAACACAAAACACAAAGTTCACAATTATTTGCACAAAATATGTGTACCTATTTTCTGGGGTTTTTTATGATTAAGAAAAATTTAATCTGCCTTACAGAATTTAAAACAAAATTGTCATTCTCTTTAATTAATTAAAAACTGTGCGGTTTAATATTGAAAACGTTCGCGAAGACTCTACTGAGAACTAAATAAATCGGTCTAGCGCCCTCTTTAGTTCAATATATGCCGTACAAATTGTAATGAGTTTACTGTTATAATTTTATCATGATTATATGTAGTGTATTATTGCGCTTGACTTAGATAGTCAAAATCTATAATAAATTTATATCATTTTTCTTCATTTCAAATGTCCCAATTAAAATAATTAACAGCCATGGCTTTAATGGTAATTGTCTCGCATTTATATATTATAGCGCATTAGACCTTTTCAGAAGTGTTTGTATGTATAGGCCTGAGGCTATACCTATGAGTGTCCCATATTATAGACTAAAATGCCATTTATTTAAACATTAATCGTGTTTTACTGTAATCAGAGGCTTCAGAATAAGATATTATTGATAAAGATACATAATCAACGGATTAAATCAATAAAAAAAAAATGAAATTCCCGATTCCATGCTGAAATTAACCAACCATGAAGATATGCTTATTTACTAATAAAGCTGGACAAACCTTTAACCCGATAAGAACATAACCAGAAACATAATACTGGAGTAAAATAAATTTGAAAAATAACAATCGATAGTACTTGAAAAAATATCGCTTGATTATTTGAGAATACAAAGTCAAAGAAACAATATTGATGGTTTTTATACAGAAATTTATTATTAGTACTTAATTTAACCATGATTGGTGAATAATATTTGGTAATCTCATAGATGAGGGGTCTATTTGATGTTTTTGTCTTCATACCATTATTCTAATATTGTAACCTATATTATTACTTTACTTAATAAATGGTAAAACTATCTAACGCTGAACACAGCCCGGTATTTAGGTTTCGGGACTTAAAAATATCTTTATTTTGAGCATTTATTACTATCCTCCACACAAGAGCATTCACACGTACTAAAGAAATATAAAAAAAATCCCACAATATGTGCTTTTTACAAAGAACCTCGTTTAAAATGCACCATGCTCAGTTAAACCATAATTAAACCACATTGTCATTCTTACAAGCCGTGTGACCAATATACATTTTATTTATATTAGGCCTACAAATTAGTTCGTTAGTTGATAAACTTCCGCATTGATATTAGAGGGGTTTGAATTTATAATGTGTTAATTAGATAATTGTTTAATAATATCGTATTGGTTGATTTAAATTGGAAGTTCGTCTCACTCTTCATTTCAAATGTCAAAACTTAAATAATTATCAGTCAGTTGTGGAATGCTTTTCCTGTTTCGTAACACAATAAACCTCGTCTCTGGTGTTTATGTTAACCTAATATAGGTTATTTTAAAATAGCTGTGACAGTCAGTTATTTAAACATAACATGTGATCAAATTATTAATATAGGATTAGTACTATTTTTTAAAATTCATTTAATTAATGGACTTTTTCTTGAGAAATGAAAACGATATCAATAATTAAATGATATTTATTTACTAATGAATTTTGATAAAATAGTAACCAGAATAAATAAATACATAAGAACTTAATGCAACAATGGCAATTTTGTTTTTTTGCATTAGGTTCGTATATATTTATTTATTCTGGTTAATATTTTATCTAAATTCATTAGTAAATACACATCATTTAAATGTTGATTTCATTTTCATTTCTCAAGAAAAAGTCCATTAATTAAATGAATTTTTAAAAATAGTATTATATTAATAATTTGATCACATGTTATGTTTAAATAACTGACTGTCACTGTCAAAAGAATTTTCCTAAAAGTGACGAGGGAGGGGTCATAAGCTAATGATTTTTTTTTCGAAAATAATATTTATTATTTTTAAATTACTTACATTGTGTATTTTATTATGTTAAAAGTTTCAATTAAAAAAAACGTTATTTTACAAACGTACAAAAATAATACGTTCTAATATTCTTTGCGTAAACTACTAAACTGGGCATGCGGCATTCTGTCTAGGGACTTTCGTACTAAATGATTTATCTACTCTAATTGTTCCTACTTAGATTTGTTTTACTCGTGCTGTTGTTTTTAGTTAATGAGTAGGCCTATAAAATTATTTAAAAAAAAAAAATTTAAAAAATTAAAAATTAAAATTGAAATTATTTACACGCGCCGTTGTCAGGTATTCTCCTGTTTTTATAAAATGTTAATACAGAGTTCACGCACGAACAATTTACAAGGCATAGGGCCTACTATACTGTACTGACAAAACATAGACATGCTAATATCATTTTTTTAAAATACTAAACACAAACCATGGTCTAACATATATACGTTTATGTTTAGACCTATTCACTGACACAGTACCGTACCTTCTCTTCAAAATAACTTACCAATAATTACCGGTACATGTTCACGCACGAACAATTTACAAGGCATATAATAGGGCCTACTATAACACTGTACACAAAACAGAGACATGCTAATAATGTCATATTTTAACATACTAAACATAAACCATGCAGTGGCGGATCCAGGAACTTGAAATAGGAGCTGGGTGTCCAGAGAGGGACTTTGGCAGATGGAGGGTCTACACCGAAAGGTCCACTGATTAATCTCAGATAAGATAGTATAATACATACTCCAAGTATCGAAATGCACGCCATCGTGTCGGGATTCAATATTTCGACATTAATTATGTCATCATCAGGAATGATGACCCCAGCATAATTGGAGCTGAGGTAAGAAAATTTACGATTATGGAACCTCTAGATGACGGGAAATGGCACTCTGAGACTTAAATTTGAAAATGATTTTCCGTTTTTCTCCAATTCTTTACAATTTTGAAAATTTTAGGGGGGGGGGGGCGAGCCGGCTGAACCCCGACCCTTGAATTCACCACTGGCATGGCCCAACAACTGTAAGTTTATGTCTAGACCTATTCACTAATACAGTATTCTACTTCCTTTTCCAATTCACTTATAAAAAATATTACAGTATTTGATGTTCTTATTTTTATTCCTAGTTATATGAAAAAAAAAAATTAAAATTACCAAAAATTGATCGTAAATAAAATTAATAAAATGAATGAATTCAAATGAATATGCGTATTATAACACACATTTTTAACTGTTTATAATATAATAATTCTTAAATCATATTGGAATGTCATCGTACTATTGAAATAATGAAACTCGTAAAAAATTATATTGGTAGTTGTATGAACTGTATCATAATTCAGTATAATGTTTGTTTTTGTAGGGTGACTGGACGCCATTAATGCACGCTGTGATGAACGACGCACCAGATGATGTGTTGGAGGATATGATTGAAACGGCAACTCCAGATTATTTAGAACAACAGACGGTGAGTAGAATTAAATATCATTGCATTTTAAACATCACAAGCACACAGCATGTGTACACATCATACGACATACAAATAACTCAAATTCAATTTCAGTGATTTATTTCATGTTGGGTTAAAAATGAGACTTTTATTTCATGATTTATTTGACATTTTTTACAACACAGAAAAAGCCTATGCTCTGGCCATTATCACTAATTCATATGAAATATTGTGAAAAAAAATACATTTTACACTTACAAAAATAGTCATGTTTGGATTTGTTCTGTTTAATACAGTTTACTGAATAAATTGGTGACAATAAAATTGATATTTTTCACAAAAAGTATTGTCGCTAAAAATCCCGATTTGGAAATATTTTACTATTGTGTGTAAAACATAGGCCAATTGATACAAATATTTTTTGCGCGATTTTGCCTAAAAAACCACATAGTAAAAATATTAAATAATGTAATTAGTATTTAATAATGATGAATGTAATAAGTAATGTATGTGTGATGTTTGTGAGTTGTTATGTGTTGTTGATATGTGGTGTGTGTATAGTTTCTTGTTGTTGTTTATTATTTCTTTCTCATCATATTCTACGTTTGTCTTGTAGTCTGTTGGTGCCACTATTCTCCATTTCTTGGCGGTCAACGCACGCGTGTCAGCAATGAGACGCGTGTTGGAAAAAACCAACGAGAACATTAACACGCAAGACATGGTGAGTACAGTAGAAGAAAACAACACTTTATTCATTGCTAACAAATTAACATTAATTCACTCACAAACACATTCAATACATCACGTTCTAATTTTGTAATAGTAATCTAATATTATTGGATGTAATACCGTGGTATAATTTATTATATTCACAACTGGTTTAGATTATGTTTTTTTAAACATTGTATTTTGTATACCTTTAAAGTACTGCCCGTCATAATAAAATATAATTAGCTATATTACAATAACATGCTTTTAATAGACACACCATAATTAATACAGTATTGTATTACTATTGTTAGTGTCATTACCATCATTATCGTCATCGGCATCACCTTCGTTGTAATTATTATTAGCTGGAATAGTATCATTTCATTATTTAAATATTCATAAAAGCATCTTTGTCCTCATAATATTATCATCACCATCTTCATTATTATAATTATCAATTTTATTATAATACATTTTTATAGGTCTATATTATTATTATTATTACATATTTCATTGGCGATAATTAAGTAGGCCTATTATGGTAGTTATAAATTATTTCAGGTACTTTTACGTTTTCGTAATATTTGTTAATTGATATTCTTGTGTTGTGCGTGTTCAACAAACTTGACGTTGATTATCATTTCATTGCAGTTTGGACGCACACCACTACATTGCTGTCTAGAGGAGAAGCTGACGCACGAGCAACACAAGGAAGTCGCAATTCTCAATATCACCTTTGGCGCGTCGCTGACAATAAAAGATATGGTAATGTACAGAAAAATGAAATGCATCAAAAGAATATCAGTCAATGACCTTAATACAACAATTTTATATGAAACTACTTGAAAAATTTTTACTAATTAAAACCAACGTAATAAATATAAATTCATAAAACATTAAATCGATTAAAATGTTAGCGAATATTGTAATGATAATGATTTTTTTAAGTATGATTTCAATAAATATTTTTTCCCCGATGTGATGTGATAGTAATTTACAACAATAGATATAAAGTTGTAATGCTCATAGTGTTGATTATTTAAATTATTATTTTCCATTTTATTATTATATCATTATGGTTTTTAAACCAAAATATACGGTACCACTGTTTTTTGTTGATTTAATTTGCAACCGTCACCCATGCAATGAAATGAATCATCGCGTGCTCGTGTCTGCTATTGCAGGATGGAAAGACGCCTCTTGATGTGTATGATGATAACGAATGTGAATACGAAGAAACCACGAAAACCAAGAAAAAGGAGGAGTTGAAAGAACTACTTAAAGGTACGATAATGACCTGTTTAAACAACATTTAACACTACAGACATATTACTCATTACATTTACTTTCTAATATAATTATACACTACTATATTATTTCAATTCAGTTGCATTTTGATTGAGAATTGTAAGAAATGTTAATCGTAATTAATTAAAATGTAATTTAGAAAGTGAATTAAATAAAAAGTATCAGTATAGAAGGACAACATACTAAATATCTGATTTTTATTTTTTTATTAATTAGAACTATCAATTCCGTCAGAGATTTTAGCCAGGGGTCCCGAAGCCGTCAAAGCATTCAAAGATGCGCTTAAAACTGGTGAAATAACAGTTGTTAATTCAAGAATGATGTTCTTAGGTAAAGAAGGTTCTGGAAAGACATCTTGTGTCAAAGCCATGCTTGGGAAAGCGTAAGTACAATCGGATGTATTAGATTTTGTACTTTATATCGATTTACTTTGCTTGCTTTTTTTCAGTTGATTTTTACATTACAGTGTACGTTCGTTTTCTACTCAACTTTTAACATGCACGCGCTAGTGTGCGCGTGTAAGTTTACTTGTAACTTTCTGAAGTAAAGTTGTTGCTAGGTGACGGGGTCGAGTGGCGGATGACACGGCTTTACTGTATTATTATTATGCAATTGGGATTTAATAGCAACTGCGAAATTTATTGTTGTTTTTGTATTTCGAATACTAATCACCAGTTGTTAGGTTACTAATCACCATATGTTAAGATTTTTTGTTTTTATAATTTGTATTCTGAATCCGTTTTGTTGGTTATAATTATTCGTTAATTTTAGAAATGCTAAAAATCAATCATTGTAATTATTATTTTTGTTGTTGATGAAATAATTACCGTATTCATTTTTATCATGATGATGAAAAACTTTAATGAATAGATTTGATAAAGAAGAGAGGTCAACTGATGGTATTGTTACAACTACTGTCTTTCAAACTGATGGCGATTACAGCAAATGGGAGGAGCAGAATGATGTGGACGGTATGATTCATAATAATTAATCTAAATGATGTTATAGGCCTAGTAACAGGGGTGGTTCCAGAAATATAGCAGTAGTCTATTGTTGCCTTCTAAACACATGAAAATAACCTCTGAAGCGTTTTGGGCGATCAATTATTTCTTTTTCTTTCTTTCTCTTTTCTTTTTCTTTTAAATTTACTTTGCAAAATGTAGGGAGGGGGCCAGCGGGACCCCCTTTAATCCACCAGGGAGTAATAAAATAAATAATTTTTTATTCGTGTTCATTAAACTTGGAAACACAAATATAATTGGTTTGGGTCCCTGGGCAGGGGTGGCGCTAGGATTTTCCGTATGTGGGAGCGGGGGTCCGAAGCTCCCGACCCGGTTGTGGGGGGGGGGGCGTTTTCCCCGAAGACGGGAAAGGTTTTCCCTACGAGAGCTAAGTGGGCGTTTGTGAGCGTTTCTTATAATGTTTCCAAAAATGGTCCCGGGGGCGTCCCCCAAATATTTTAGGAGTTTGAAAGGCATAGGCCTATTTAATCGATTTTAGAGTCTACTAATGTAAAAAATAACTATACATATATTTTTTTGCTTCCCACCCGCTCTCCCATACAGGACACTCTGGCCCGCTATCCAGAATTTTTCAAACGGTGGTGGTGGCGGTGGGGAGGGGTGAACAAATGTGTCAAAATACAGTACCGGTATACGTGTGTAGCACATAAGATTGATATGCATTGAAACTTTTAAAATATTGTGGCTAAACGCGGCTTGAACAGGGCTCTGCACAGCAGAGGAAGCATAATATTACCTACCAGCAACGCTCAGCTAAAACTTAAGACCCCTGCCCAGATTTGAACTTGGAAATTTTCGTTTACTGTACACTCGAACCACCACCTAAGCCACACAGCCACATTATATTTTTATTACTACGTTCAAAGCCTAAATGTGTGATTCAGCTGATGATATACCGGTAGGCTTACTATAAATTAATGACCTAATTGTCATGGGTAACTTTTCAATTGTGCACAGTTTGTGAACAAACTAAGGAGATACTTGAGTACGGTATCGCAGCAGACGTTGCAAAGAAGTTGAAACAGCCAAACAGTGAACAAAACAAATCTAAATTTGTATCTGATGTAGAAAGACCATCTTCATCCAGTTCTGTTGCATCTACATCTGCTGAGGTACGGTAATTTTACCTGTCGGAACGATCAAATCCACACTTACTTAATATTGATAATTCTCTATACAAAAGCTACTATATTAGTGATTCTTTGCATGTTGCGCAATATCTTGAGAAAAAAATGTGTCCCAAGTGATAAGCTAGGGACGAATAACACGTGGCCTATTCTTCGCAACTCCTTATTCAGAAAAGACGTTAACAGGATGGTCTCTGCTCCGAATCTCGACATTAGATTTTCTCAAATTTTTATTTTCATTTTTAATTATATTGAGATAAGATAAATATTATAGAATAATTAATAATTTAAAGTTAATGCAAGTATTTTAGAAGTATTGTACAGTGTACTTAGTGATTGCTATGCTGTTATATTTAGAGATATTAATATTGGTAAAATAATTGACTTATTGTTTAGTTACAGTTTCAATTACCAGAAGCAGTTAGGCCTTTGCCTCCGACTTTGCAAAAGAAAAGCAGAGGTATTAATTTTATTCTTAATATTATTTTTATGATTATCGTTATTGGTATCTTCACCATCACTACAAACATCACCATCATCATTACAATCATATCATCATTAGTATAAACACTATTCACAAAATCACCATCGTCATTCTCATTCTCACCGTCATCATAGCATTATTAACATCATATCACCACCATCATAATCTTCTTCTTCATCACTCTCATATGATGATCATTGGCCATCATTATCGTCGTCGTCATCATTCTTATTATTTTTACCACCGCCATCATAACTATTGATATTATTTTACACCATTCCTTCATTGATGTTTAGTTATCTATAAAGTATATATTGTCATATATTTTCAGTAAAAACTGTAGGCCTATCTCATGACAAGATGGGAGTATCGACCAATCACCTAATGAAATATGAAATACGCAAGAAGATTGTCGAAAATTTTGCTAACAAGAGTTCGGGACCAAGAGATATAACATGCATATGGGACTATGCCGGTCAGATGATTTATTATATAACTCACCGGGTAAGTGGTTAATTTAAACTATGGTACAGTATTATTGTTGTTTATTATTGTTTTTACCACCTGCTCGTCATCTTTATTTGGAGTAATTGCATACCTATTTTTATTAAGATTTTGAATTTTAAACTCTGAGAGTCCAAAGCGGTAGTGTATACACCATTTTATCGGGTGTATTTTGAAACAGTGCCACCAACGTCTCGCAACGTTTCACTGGGGACATCGACATCCAGTATCCTTCCTAGCCAGAGCAAATTTCGTTTTTCCAGACCCGTACAGTGACAGTCAGTGTATGATCTTCAGTAGTAGGCCTACTTTGACAACCAAAAAACCACTGTAGGTTTAATGCGCTCTTTTTTCCTTTTTTTGGTATTATGTTTTCAAAGATAAATCACCTAGGCTAACTCACTACAAGACGGTCACAGCACACATACAAGCCTACATACGGAAGAGCGAATACTTAGGCCTCTATAATATGGAACGCCATACCATTCGGCGCATTCATTCCCACAGCCGTTGAAATTTTTTATTTGGGCCAGTGTCAAAGGTTATATTTTATTTTTAATTGTGCCGAATGTAAATACGCCGAATGTAAATGCGCCGAATAGTAAAAGGGCCGAATGTAAATGCGCTGAATGGTAAAAGGGCTGAATGAAAATGCGCCGAATGGTAAAAGAGCCAAACATAATGGTAAAAGGGCCAAATGAAAATGCACCGAATGGTAAAAGAGCCGAACGTAATGCTGAAAGGGCCGAAAGAAAATGCGCTGAATGGTAAAAGAGCCGAACGTAATGGTAAAAGGTCCGAATGTAAATGCACCGAATGGTAAAAGAGCCGAATGTAATGGTAAAAGGGCCGAACGTAATGGTAAAAGGTCCGAATGTAAATGCACCGAATGGTTGACAGCGCCACCAACCTTTCAAGAAATACATTGCAAGGGGGTTTATAGGCTCATTCCCACAGCCGTTGAAATTTTTTATTTGGGCCAGTGTCAAAGGTTATATTTTATTTTTAATTGTGCCGAATCTAAATACGCCGAATGTAAATGCGCCGAATAGTAAAAGCGCCGAATAGTAAAAGGGCCGAATGTAAATGCGCCGAATGGTAAAAGGTCCGAATGTAAATGTACCGAATGGTAAAAGAGCCGAATGTAATGGTAAAAGGGCCGAATGTAAATGCACCGAATGGTAAAAGAGCTGAACGTAATGGTAAAAGGTCCGAATGTAAATGCACCGAATGGTAAAAGAGCTGAACGTAATGGTAAAAGGGCCGAATGTAAATGCGCCGAATGGTAAGCTGTTACCGAAGGCAGCGATGGCGTTCCTCATGTTGCTGCCAGTGCCAGGTTCTCAAAAATTTTCATTTTAAATTAGCTGCAACGCTTAAATGGAAATAACGTGGCAGAGTTTAGCCACACAAGTTTTGCTTATCAAAATGACGCTGCATGGTGTAGCAACATAAATAAAACTTAAGTTATATTAAAATTGGTTCAGCTCTTAAATTATTTCTTTAAATGTTGTGTTAGTCATATGCTGTATTAAATACGTATTTTCTATTTTTATTTTCAGTTTTTTCTTACAGATAGGTCATCGTATGGAGTTGTTTTCAGTTTGGTTGATGATTTGAACGATTTTGTAAAACCAAGAAAATTGAACGAAGTAAATAAATCACTGTATTTTGGAGGGGAGAGGTGTTATAGTCCACTTTGTACATGTTTGATTGACTGTTATGCCTATAGACATTTATCATTTTTAGAAATTTTACAATGTATTCATTTTCGCTATCACAACTTGTTGAAATAAAATTTAGTAACTATTTCATTGAAATCATAGATATTCATTTTACTTATGTCTGGTTTCATTGTTAAATATTATGTGGTTGTTATTTATGTTCATTTTAAGGGAAAGTTTGACATTACTAATATGCAAATGATCATATTCTGGATACGGTCAATTTACGAACACGCTGTACTGCTACATGGGACAGAGAAAGAACCTGTCAAAGGAATAGCATCACCGCCGATTAGTCTGATTGGGACGCACAAGGACCTCCTAATGGGC
>NW_022718864.1:12812-22040 GCF_011630105.1 Anneissia japonica
CCCTTTCCATTGTTATCGTTTCCCCCTATGGTAGTATATAGTCGTATATATATATATATTGACAAAGGTTGATAACCTTATATATATAATAATAATGTATAGACAGACAGACAGACACACACAGACCAACAGACAACATATTTCTGTCAGATTCATTAAGAAAATATTAATAAGAACATCTACTTCATATAAAATTTAATTGTATTGACAGATTGAACAGATATTCAACAACATATTGAAAGAAATCAAAGGCACACCATATGAGATTCATGTTGACCGTCATATGTATGCCGTAGATAACACTGCAGAGTATGATGAAGAAATTGAAAAACTGAAACAAAATGTAGGTGGTTACATGAAGGATATGGCAAGAACTGTGCCAATAAATTGGGTTGAATTCCAAGTTAAAGTGCTAGAATTGGGAAAGACAACACTGCGCATGGCCTTAGATAAGGTACCGTATTCTTCCTAAATTACTTCTTAACCTAAAAACTTTATTTCAAATTCAAAATATTAGGCCTCTTAATTAAACTTTTTAATAATTTGGTGTTATTCTGTGGCACCATTTTAAATATTTTTAATTATTTAATTTTTTATTTCAGATTATTGTTATTGCTGTAGAATGTGGTATTAACAAAGAACAAGCCATTCATGTGATCACCTATTTAAACGATCTTGGAATCATTCTCTATTTGCCCAATAACAAGAGGTTGAAGAACACAGTGATTACTAACATTCAAATGCTGATTGGGATATTTGTGAAAATTATCACAATTGTGAAATCTGATGATGTTGACAAGGTAATCTTTCAATGATAAAGGCACAAAGAAAAAATGATTAGATTATCACTCTTTTAAAAAACAAATTGATGTGGAAGAATGTTTTTTTTTCTTTTGGTACAATAAATTATTTTGCTTTTGTTTTTATCGATGAGGGAGGGTTTATATTTGGCCTGTTCCCAGGCCTGTAATAGTAAATATTGTATAAAAACTGGTTTAATTTTATAGTTTTTTTAAAGAAAATGTTGAAGTCACAAACTTGCATTGTTATTTCATGCTGTTGAAATAATTGATGCGGCAAAAAGTTTTTTGTTTTATTCCCGCATCAATTTTCCTGAATTTTGACTCGGGCGGGAGTGATAATCTAATAAATTTTTCTGTTTGCCCGAAACAATAGATACAAATATTTGAGTTGTTCTGTGTTTAATCTCCCATCGTGTTTCATGTATATGGGTTCTGAATGAAATTGTGGTAGGGGTCCACTCGCTAGTGGTATGGTTTGCTATTTGTAAGGTCATTATCTACAAGGTTCTGTAATCACAATTTGAAAATGGTCTAATTC
The DNA here is from genome assembly GCF_011630105.1 of Anneissia japonica. NCBI lineage: Eukaryota > Metazoa > Echinodermata > Crinoidea > Comatulida > Comatulidae > Anneissia > Anneissia japonica. The sequence goes on from NW_022718864.1 coordinate 14,154, forward strand.
ATGAAGTTCATGAACATAGTTCACTAGTCATTGTAAAATATAGAGTTGGCAAAGAAAGGTCTGCTAGTCATAAAAAGAGAGGCGGTTCAGTAGTCATCATCTAAAACAAGAGAATTATCATGATCAACGAACCTCATTTTATATAATGACTCAAACCTGTTTTTTATGATTAGCAAAATATTTGTTTACATTGACTTTGCCTGTTGTGTCACCTCTAAAAGCAGCTCCTCTCTTTAAGCCTAATATAACACAAGGATAACTGGAAGACAGTAGCTTAGGAAATGGACATGTAACAGCAGCAGAAATGGAGAGCCAGAGGGGCCATTGGCCTCTGCACTGCCCTCACTTTTGTTGCTGTTCACAGCAGCAGTAAAAAAACAGGTGTAGGTTTCGCCCCCTCCCAACCACCCTTCCTCCCTTTTCTACCGCAATGTTTTAAGTTTAATTCTGTATGTTACATCACAGAGACTAATTATATCTTTTATTACCGAACATCGCTGTGTGTGTGTGTGTACTTTTTTATCCAAAAGAAAAGCCATCAATGTGGCATCTCCACCCTACTAATTTTTGGAAAATTTAATAAATGGAAAAAATTAGAAAAGTGTATTTAAATTTCATTCTGAGAATTCAATTTCAGGCCATCTAGAGGATTTTTAGCTACAAAATTTCTTATGTCGGCCCCATCCGTAGTGGGGCTTAGGTGGTTCTGACCCTCCATCTTAAAAATCTCCTTTCCTTGGCTTCTCTATTATCTAAACAATTGTTACTAAAACTTCAGGGTAACTGATCATAAAAAAAAACAATTTGTGTAGTCGAATGGGGTATAAATTAAAAATACCTGGCAACGCATTGGAAGAAGGAACCCTGTAAGCTTGAGTGAGTGGTGCTCTGTAGAGACGGTAGGTATGTTTTATAATAGTTGATTGAACTACTGATAAGCAATTAGTAGAGCTCCGCATAGTACACTATAGGGAAATTATTGTACGAAGTTTAGATTTAATGAAGGAAATTTTTGAATGCATTAAATCTAACCTAAGTATAATAATTTTCCGTTTAGTGTACGAAGCATGCTCTACTAATTGCTTTATAAGTTAATCGCCATCTTTTAATTTTAGTTTTTTATAACCAACTGTTGTAGCAGCCATCGGTTGCTATAGTGATATGATCAGTATACTTGTGCGTATTTACATTTAGCTGTGCGTATGCTGATTTTTGCTCCTGCAGTACGCGTAACTCATCTACACATATCAGCAGTACAGTGTAGATACGATGAATAACTATTGTGTTAGAAAGAACTTGTTTGTAATGCTATATTGATAGACTTTCATCAAAGAAATAAACATTTCAGCATTCGAGAGGGAATACAGTCACTGACGTCCTTTTTGGTCGGTGCATGATGACAGGTAATGATGATTTCATAACTAGGCCAGGCTACGGCCCAGAAGGAGGAGGCCCGGGCGGCCTGCCTGGCTGTAGGCCTACACCTAAATTTGTTCCTTGAGTCATTAATGTCTAGAATATTTCTATAAAAAGTTCAGTTTGTTGTGTTTATGAGGGTCCATTGATTCAATGAATTCCTTAATTGTTCATACTTAATATTGAATTTGAAGTAGGGTTCTAATTAAGCTTGTTTTACGAAAGTAATTTTCAATAAATATTCAATTTTTATCGCAGTGCGCGATGTATTCGCGGTGACAAAAAAAATGAGGATTTTTTTTTGCACACAAAACCTAAAAAAAATCAAGCCGAGCGTCCAATAATACAAAAATTATTGGATGCTTAATTGCCTTATAAAATGCCTCCCCCCTACCCCCTCACTTTCAAAGGCAATTTATATTTATTGAGCGAGTTGTTTTTGGTTGTGAGTTACTACTGTATATCTTGAAATTTTCTTGCACTTACTACCGTTCCCACACCTTTTAAAACAGATCTGTACGCTTGATTGAAGTACCATTTTCAGTATTTTTATATTTTGGTGTATTTGGTTTTTCAAAAATAACATATTTTCGAGGCGTTTTAATAGAGTGATGGGTAGTAGTAAGAGAGGGCCCCTGGTCTGTTTTGGGACTGGGTCAGGGCACTAGAAAGCATATGTGTTACACCACAGTTAATGCTAAGTTGTAAAGGGATAGGTATAGTAGGATGGTCAGGGGCCCCTTTTGACTGATCCAAGAACCTCCACTCTTATTCTTGGGTAGCCATAATAATACTAATAATTGCCGACTTATATAGCGCATATAGACCCCTTGCAATGTTTACATTGGCCTTTCTGAAACGTTGCCGGCGCTGTCAACTTACTTAAACAGTACAGTACTTACCTCATACTCTGTGTCTATTAAAGGGGAGCCGGGCCGGTCGAGCCCCTACAAATTTGAATTGACATACCATTCAGATTTCCTATCAAATAACCCTCAGCACTGTGCAACTCAGCGATTGTGGTTGGTGCGACGATTTACCCAAATGATTTTAAAAATTGAATAAAAACAGAAAAACTGTATTTTCCTAGATTTTTATTTATTTTTTGTCGATTCCTAATATATATAACTATGACATATGTGAATTTTATTCATGTAGCTTTCGTATGTACTGTAACTGCTTGTACTCCTGGGTGGAGAGAGACAACCATAGATAAAGTACCTTGCCCAAGGACCCAAGCAAGTTGCACAGCGAGAGTTTCGAATCCCCGACTTCAAGGTTAGGCATCCAATCCACAACAGATGCACCAACCGCTTCCATGAGGAAAGCAGGATGACTTGTTTACCTTCTTTATGGTCTTCTAAAGCTGGCTGAAAGCAAAGATTGCAAATAATTCCTAATACTACTTTAGGGCCATGGTTAGATTATTATATAAGAAAACATTGTATCTGAAGTTAAAAATTATTATTTCTTTGCAACCATCTTATGTTAACAATGGATTTGAATTTAATTTTCTTATTTATTATGGCATAGTGACTTCCAAGATTATCGTAGTTTGTTTAATTATATGTAGGTTCCAATGATGATACCATACTGGAATGAATTAGATGATAAAGGAATTCTGCCGGAACCGCTAGCCCGTCATTTATGGAGAAACGAACTGACTGCATGTGAAGAGAATGATGATGTCATTTTTGAAGACTTCATTGAACTTATGAAGACATTTGGACTTCTTTGTGAAAAGGTATGACCTACTGTATTGCTGGTTTTGATGTAACTAAGGACAACCTATAACCCTTACTTTTCTTACTTTCTCAAAGCACTAATATGTGCAAAAATATTGTAGGTTGTTAGATCTGGGGCTGTCGGCTGTTATTTTTTTGGCCATATGGGAATCTCAATTAATTTTATATTTTAATTTCATGTTTTTGGGGAAATGGAGAACATGGATTGGCAGAAGTTGTGAGTGGACAATAAAACACATTGAAACTGCAATTTTGTAATGTTTGTTTTGTTTCATTTATAAATAAAGAATGCCTCAGAGGATGGCACTCGCCTATTCGTCATCCCTTCTCGGATGAAGACTAAAACTAATAATAGGTTAGAAATCAAGGAAGACGATGAGCAGACAGTATCCATCTATGTGACGCCTAAAGACTTTCTCCCCGATGCAGTCTACGATATCTTGGTTGTTAGATTTGTGAACCTGAGCCAGGATAAAGGTTGCTGTGATGACCCAAACTTGTTTCAGAATCAGTCTACAATAAGATTTGGTGATGAGCATTTCCTGAGACTGGGTCGGATATCCATTGATAACAAACCTTCTTTGAAAGTAAATATAATTTTGTTCCATGTTATTTTTCTTCTGTGCAATTTTGCTGTTGGTTTTCCTAATGATTATATTTCAGTACCATTAGTTTAGTTGAATTCTTTCATGAATAAATTAGGCCTGTGTTGTCGATGTTAAACACACCTTCTATTATATTGAGGAGGGGGGTGGATTTCGGGGATGAGATTAAAAAAAAAAATAGACACCTTGGGATAGCCAGAAATGGCACTCTCGACTGTGACAGACATGTGTTGGATTGGCGTAGGCCTCTTTTTAAAAATTTGTTTAGTCCTTATGCCCAAAGAGCTCTGTCTGGTAAGTGGGCTTGGCTTGTCTGATTGGGCCTATGTATTGTATAAAGTTAATGCTTTACCCTGAAAAACCCACACTGGCAAACAACAAGAATTATTATTGAATTTAACTTAAATTCTGTGAATATTTTTGTAATGCACTGGTATTCTTTATTAAAGCTTGAAGTATCACGGATGGAGGAGAGAGACGTAGACGGTAAAGCCAAGCCAGCATGTAAGCCGCAACCTGACGTATGCCAGGAGGTAATGGCATCATTGGCTGCTTGTTGGCCAAAAAATAAACATTGTTGTGTTACCCTTAAATTGAAAAAATCAAAACTGTCGGTCGGTTGGTCAGATTTTTTTTTTTTTAAATGATTCTTGAAATACAAGGATAGGCCTCAAACTGCAGGCCCTATATAAATACCTAGGCCTCGTAGACATGCCAAATAAAGTATTAAAAATAATGACGGAAGAAATACTAAGCAAGAATGTATTGAAGTATGTATATTCAACAAAAATAAATCATTATAAGAAGATTTATTTTGCTTCAAAATGTTAAATAATTTGTGTACAGTATCCGATCCATACAATCATGCATGTTCACGTCGAGCAAAACCATATTATGGCTATGAAAAAGGTCCAGGCAAGCGGCCTCTATGTACTACAATTGAAGTAATATATTTTAAAATATATTAGTGAATACAAATTTTGATTCCAAAAACCACTAGCTTTACAGTAGTAAAGAATGGCATGCCTAGAGTTTCCTAGGCTAGACCTAGCTAGATCACGTCATGCAAAGTCGTCGGTTGACAGTGCAAGAGATCTGATGTTGCATGAATAGAATTTCGTCGAGCGCTCGGTTCTCAAAATTTCACCAATTTTCCATGTGCATCCGAGCACCAATTTTGGTAAAAATACATGTCTGTTTTAGATTTTATGTTCTAAATGTTAATTTCAGAGTGATATTTGTACTTGAGTGAAAGAAACCCTTTGAACATAATTAAAAAAAAAAAAATTCCGACCCAATTTTTTTTGGAAAATTTTGGTCGGTTGCGGAGGGCAACACAAAATATTTGTTTTTTTTTTGCTCTTATTGAGTTGATATCAAATGGCTAATCATAATATAAGCTATTGTATTGTGTATTAAAAAATAAAATTTTTGAATTTTATAGGTTTTGCATGTTTTGAAGCAACAACTAGATGAAGTATATCCATCCAAGGAAGTTGTTGGCTATTCTCTGAACATACTTTGCTTAATCTGTGTGAACTCTGAAGAACCACATTTTCAGGAACTTGAGAACTGCATAAAGAACAAGAATATGACTTGTGATAAAACAGGAAAAATTATAGCAATGTCAACAGCTAATGTACAGAAGGTGTTTAAAGGAGGTAAGCAGGTGTTAAACTATTAAAATAATAATAATCCATAAAATAATTAGATTAATGAATAGAGTTAAAGATGGTGAACATAGGCTTTCTAGTCGAAATTATTTTGTCATTTTACAGAATGGTCTGTTAACGTCCAGAAAAGGAAAATGTTACACTCTGTCCAAAAAAGAAAAATATCACACAAAAAGGCGAAGACCTGTGATAAAAAAGGTGAACAAATGGCAATGAAACCAGGTAACGTATGCAGTCAATATGTAGAAGGCAGGCAAATGTCTTGAATAATTCAGAATTTGGCTCATTCAACTAATAATTGTTCAAGTTTATTTGCAATACATCTGCTCACCAATACTATTTTAATTCAATTAAATTATATTTTACTTCTGGAAATTCTTAAAATATTTAGTATTGACATAATATATCCAAGCAAAATCCACATTCTAGTCCAAATATATGATGTAAATATTGACATACGTCTAACTATTTTATAGGATTGTCGGATATGAAATTCGGTGTGCTTAAATCTGTTGTCTCAGACTGGTACGACCGCCACCGAAGTCTTTCTATGCTGAAAGTGTTGTTCAGAGATAAGGTAGAAAATGGAAAGCTATCAACAGTAACTGACACGATGGAGTTGCTTAACAATTTGTTTAGACATGATCATCTGAGTTTACAAAATCTCAAAATCCTGTGTGATACCATTAGCATAACTGAACATTTTGCTCTTCAATGGAAGATTAAAGAAAATCTGTCATCATTCCCAGATGTTAAGAAAGGAACCATTTCAGAAATATTCACAGTTCACAGACAAAAGCTAATGAAATTTGGAATGGAACTGACCCCAGCTGATGTAACGCTGATCGACGGGTTGTATAATACGCCTCGTAAGGACTACGCAGACGCTTGGAGTATGATCACCGATCTGGAAAACAGACTGATAATCAGCAAAAGAAAGATGAAAAAATTCATTGACTCATTGAAAATCCTAAATCTCAGTGGCGCATTGAATGCACTAACATAAGGTACGGTATTAATCTTTTAAATAACCATTTAAACTGCATTGGCTTGTTTAATATGTTACTGCTATTTACTGGCATACTGTAATTTCTCGGATAATTTCTAAGTTTGCAAATTGGAAAAAAAACAAAAAGAAACAAGCAAGTTGAGATAAATCACTAATTTAATTCATTGGATTGATCAGATAAATGTTAAGAGAAACTTAATTATTCTGTCATCTATAGTTTGCTTTATAACATTATGTAGCTGTGAAACTAAAAAAGCTATTTCTTTATACCATACTATTAAAGTAAAATGTTCTTAGGTTTGTCTACTAATATCATTAAGAATTTTCTGTATACATAAAGAAAATAACAGTGGCGGCACTTTTCTCAGAAAAGAAGAAAAACCAACATTTTTGTAGAGGAGAAAAATAATTATATGTATTTTCTACATATTAGTAGACTATCTATCGATTAAATAAGCCTCTGAAACCTCTAAATTGTCATATTTTCCCCGGACCATTTTCGAAACATTTTAATCGACACCCGACCACAGCCACCCAGATTTCAGATGCTGTGCCACCACTGGAAAATGATTTAACTTGTTTGTAGTAGTTGTTGGAATAATTTATAAATTGTTTGGATGTTTTTAAATGGAGCAAATCTGAATATTGGTAAACACATTTGGACCAATCTAAAGATTTTTTATTAATCAATGTCTAAATGTTGATTTCATTTTCTCAGATTGTTCAATTCTGTTGTTACTGGAAGAAAGAAGTTACGCAACGAACAAGCTTTGACACATAAAAAAAGTAGCAAGGGAAACAGATGATGTACATAATGTGGAGAAGGTATGGATGAAATAATTTATAATTTAATTAAATATATTTTATTTGGTGAATTTTGAATGGAGTAAATTGGAAATAATTTATAATCACTGAGTTTGAAAAACTTATCAAATATGTTTTAAATGATATTAGGCCTAAGCATACGCCTGAAAATAATATTGTGTGGCTTTATATAGCACAGATAAAGAGGTTTAGTCTCATTTAATAATACAAGAAATTTCACTCATTCACATGCGATCATGCAATCTGCTCACCAATAATATTTCAATTCCATTTATTTCACTTTCAAAACTTCTATTCTGTACAGGAACAAAGAATTTTCAGGCTATGTTGATGCAAGTATGAAACTGGTACGATAAGGACAACAGTTATTGTATAACAATAAAATGAAAGGTGACAGCGATCTGCGAAGATTCACAGCTGCTGTTAGTGGCCAGTGACTCAAAGATTCGGAAAATACGGTCAGAGCATGTTAACTTCAACTCCTGTGGCCAAAGGTAATTCATTAATAACTTTTTATTAAAATTTTATTTCATTTATTTAATTAAATAAATTATTAATTTTTATTAAGAGAAAAATTTGGTTTTTTTTCTTTGAAATTTAAGAAAAATTTGAGA
>NW_022718864.1:23807-32588 GCF_011630105.1 Anneissia japonica
GATTTGATTTGTTAAAATATTTTGTTATCATATACACGATAAATCGTTATCGAATCGTTTGGTGTAAAAACCTCTTTGATTTCTTTTGTTTTGTATATCAACAATATCTTTTTATCGTTATCATTATCGTTGAAGTATAAACAGGCCTTTATTCAGATAATTATGGAATAAAAAATGCACGAACAAATTGTGGTGGTAATTGAGCATCACTAAAATACTACAGCTTGTTCAAATAATATTCTGTTACTGTAATGTCCATAGTGCATAACAGCAAAGGGAGGACTCAATATGTATTTGGAATAGAATTGTCAACGAAACCAATATATGTACCGTAATCTGTTACTGCAATGTCCATAGTGCATAACAGGATCATAGGCAAATGGAGGACTCAATATAATATTTGGAATAGAATTGTCAACTACACCAATATATGTACCGTATGTTTAAGTTGTGAAGATAATTTCTAGTATTGAAATATAGGACTCTCCTGTAAAATATACATTTTACATTTTAAAATGCAAATGAAATAATCCTAAATGTCTAATTATTTTATAGCATTGTCTGACTTTAGTGTGCTTAAGGCCGTTGTTTCAAGCTGGTATGACGGCAACCGAAGTCTTCCTATGCTTAAAGTGTTGTTCAGAGACAAGGTGGAATATGGAAAGCTATCAACAGCAACTGACACGTTGGAATTGTTGAACAATTTGTTTACACACGACTATCTGAGTTCACAGAATCTTGGACTTCTGTGTGATACTATTAGTGCAACTAAACATTTTGCGCTTCAGTGGAAGGTTAAAGAAATAATACCATCATTCCCGGATGTTAAAGAAGGAAACATTTCAGTAACATTCACACCCCATAGACAAAGGCTAATGAAATTTGGGATGGTACTGACCCCAGCCGATGTTACGCAGATCGATGGGTTGTATAATACACCTCGTAAGGACTATACAGACGGCTGGGAAATGATCACTGATCTTGAAGACAGACTGATAATCAGCGAAGGAAGAATGAAGGAGTTTATTTATTCTCTGAAAATCCATAATCTCAGTCTGGCAATAAACGCATTAACAACATGAAGGTACAGTATTTTTTGCTGTTTTGTATGACCAAGACATCATTGATTTTATGTTGCATTATTTTATATTGTAAATGTTGTTATAAATAATGGCTTGAAAGATCAGATCATTCTTAAGCGGCCACGTTCATATAGTCGGGCCCTGTAAAAAACGTTTAATTTTTTAAATTAATTGTTACTATAAAACTTAAATAAACTGCTGCTTTTACTTACCTTAGTAGTACTGTAGTAATGTAGTGTATAGTATAAAATGTGCTTAGTGTGCCATAAAAATGTCAATAGAAATTTTTTAATGTGTTCGTAACATGTGTTCGAGTGAAGGCGATTGGAATGATTTATAAATTGGTTGGATGTTCTTAAATGAAGCAAATCTGAATTTAGGCTGACAAATGCTGGTAAACACAGTTGGATGAACATCTAAATGTGGATTTCATTTTTTCAGACTGTTAAATTATGTTGTTAAAGAAAGTAATCATTCATTCCCAAGTACAATAAAACAAGTTCATGACCTGTGACACATGAACAAATAGCAATGAAAACAGTATGGTACATTATAAGTAGAAGGTATTAATTGAAGTAATTCATAACTTAATTAAATATTTTTGTATATTTTGTGAATTTAGAATGGAATAAACCAGAGGCGGATTGTTATAAAACGGTCTTAACTGGTAGTCTTAACTCCTCGAATATAGCCAGCTTTATCACGGTCTTACTAAAGTCATTTCTCCAAGACCATTGCTATAAAACAGTCTTCCCTAAGACCGCTTTGAGTATTGAAACGCAAACAAGCACTCCCTGGTAACGTAAGATCGGGAGCAACATCATGCGTGCTTGAAGCACGCAAATGTATCGAAATGAACTTATGTCAGAGGTCAGTGGACTTATGTAACAGCAAATCATAATGCAGCTCATTCTTATATAAGCACTGAGGCATACATTATACAACCTTTTTTATTTAGGCTGGGAGATAATATCTACCTGATATGAAAACTAACAATCACATTATGACGCTTTGCGTTTATTGAAACTTGCTTTGTACAGCTATCTGTAAAGTTTTAACTTGATTCATTTGAAATTGAGAATTAGTCAACAATTTATCTAATGGCTTTCAAAAATAATTATAATGCTAAATGTTTTTTTAATAATGAAATAAAAATAAATGAAAGTAATTTTTGTTTTCTATTTTAATACTTTCTTGTATTTGATGTTCTTTTGTTTTAATCAACATTTATATTATCCTTGTCCTTTCACAGCCTTAAAAACTTTTTTTTTATTTTAAAAATGTTTTTAACATTATTTATTTTTTATTAATCAGCAGTAATATTAAGCTTTATCCAGATAAATCTTCTTGGACAAAATAAACAAACTGTTAATATATAGTCCATATATGTCCATATATAGTTCTTATGTGCCCATATAAAATAGTCATGATGTGTCCCTATATAGTCATGATGTTTGAATGGTTGTGATATCATGATATGAATTGGTTTTTTTTAAGTAAAATTGTTTTTATTACTGACATGTTCTTCAGGTACTACAGAAAATTTTATCTCCGTTACCAACATCGGAAAATTAAAAATGTTCGGAAATTCAGCATCATGGTATTCTAGGCAGGTGTGTTTATGGAATGTCAACACCATTCAGTGTCTTCTCATCTTGATTGGATGACCTGGCGTCTGCAATACTTGTAGGTCTTAACCAATCGGTACACAGAGGATGTACAGGTAGTAACCAATCAGGTGACAGAGTGAGTGCAAGTAGTAATCCAATCAATTGGTGCGAGTAGTATTACCAGCGGCCAAAACTCTTCCACAGATGTATGCTCCAAGGTAATTTAAGATATATTACATATTATTATTATTATTATTATTATTATTATTATTATTATTATTATTATTATTATTATTATTATTATTGATCTTTATTAATTGAATTATGAGGCTTAGTTTACCAATAGGTTTACCAAAAATTGAACATGGCAAAATGAAGAGCACCACCTTTTCTAAATGCTCACTACTTACTGTGCTATTCTTTTCACCTTTAAGCAAATACATATTTTTCAAGAAATACCAAGTATATTAATATTTTCTACAAAAAAAAAACATTTACATGAACTTTAAAAGTATGGTGTATTTCAACTTAAATTTTCTGTAAATTGGATAAACTCAATAATTCTAATTTTAACAGATGTTAATCAAGCAATGATTGAGGATTTTTAGGGTTAACGATGGTTAACTATTCGAAAATTCAACCAAAGTCAGAGTAATTTTCAGTTTTATTCCGCCTCAGCTTCATACTTGAAGCAGTCAATCTTTAGACAAAATATAATCAACACATAACTAATTGCAACAGAAATAATTTCCCAGAATCTGTTTGTGAAATGTACACATAATAACATACTAAAAGTCTGAAAAAATCCAGTGGGTTAAAATCAAATGGTTCATCGCAAAACTGCTGTGTTGAAGCGTATAAAAGCCTGCTGTTGCCAAGTACTTGCTAACGCAAAAAATGTTAATAATAAGGTAGATCGCCGTGGAACACATTGGTTTGTCAATCTTTTGCCAAATGATCTTCTGTTTATAACAGAGGTGGGGGGAAACACTAGCTAATAACAGAGGGGGTGGAAAAAACTTGCTAATAACAGAGAGGGTGGAAAACAGTTGTTTGTAACAAAGAGAGGAGAAAAGAGTTGGTAATAACAGAGGGGTGTGGAAAAGACTTTTCTGATATTGGTGCAGTGTGCGCTAAAAAAAACTAAAGCATTCTGACCCCACTACTGGTATGTCTAATTTCAGTGTTCTTATAAATGCTTTTATACATAATGATTATACCATAATAACTGAGAAGTCGCACGACATTATAGAATCCGTCCCAGGAACAGATTGTTCATAAGGTATTTGATCCGATGACTGGTGTGATAATGTGAAGCACTTTAATACGTTCGCTGCCATAGACTTGCATTCACGTCCACACCTCTCCAACATTCCACTATTGTATTGCACGTAAACTCTCTGGCAGTTGTCGTAAGAGCACAGAATTAGTAATTTCACTACAGTTGAATGACATGTTTTTCATATGGTGGCGCCCTTGATAACATGGTGTATGGGATGAAAGTAGGAGAAAAGTCTTGGCAGTTAATGTGTTAAAACCCTTGGAATGAAAACATTCTTTATTTTCATTTGTAGGTACAGAGTTAAGATACAGAGTGGGGGTAGTGGGGGACTGGAAATCACATGTCTCCTCAACTCCATTGTAATTTTACATGCAATTTGGCCTCTGGCCAAAATAAGTCTTTTTTTTTTAGCATATTTTAAATGTGTTGGTAGAATCATTATGTTCTTAAGAATTTATTTTTAAAATGCTATGCCCAACATTTAATTACAAAGACACTATTACAGTATATCAAGTTGCATACTTATTTTAAAAATTCAATACAAATCAAAGAAATTAAAATTTTCATTTGTTATTAGGTTTATTTATTAAAGTTAATACCAGGTTAATTTATTAGAGGAGCGAAATTATACTACATGAATCAAACCAAAGACAATATTTTTATTTCTTTTACAGTATTTAGCAAGCAAGAAATTTTCAGTCAATGTTCTGATACAAAAGATAATAAAACAGTACTTTAAGAAAAAGTTTCACGAACAAGAGGAGATCCATGCGGAAGAAATGGAAGAATTACGGGGTAAGAATCTTGATGTTTGATTAAAACTGTGCCATCATTATTCTCATCAGCAGTGGTGCGCAAGGGCGGGGGCAATGAGGGCATTTCCCCCGTCTGACAGGCCTGAATTCCCCATCTTCCGATGCATGGCTAGGTCATCGGATAAAGAATTTTTAAAAATAATAATTTTTCTATCCAAATAATGTTATTCTGACTGCCAATCCCTAATATTGTGGTCTAAAAGCACAATTTGGGCCACACTAATCCATAAAAACTCTCGCTGTTAACCCTACCAGTGATTCTTTATTCCCCGCCGTTGACCAAGGCTTCGTCAGCCCCTTAGTTTGGACCCCTCTGATGGACATGTCACACTTCTTGTCGGGAAATTTTTTGCATGAGTCAGCATTAACACCATTAGTTCCATGTCCCATTGGCAAGTATCAGGTCTTTGGAGGTCATTGAGGCACTCTTGGTGCCTCAATTTCCTCTAATCTGTTGGTTCTTTCCTTCGGTAGAACCCAAAGAATCTTCAGACAAGTGCCTTCACTAGAACCCCCAGCCAGGTGCCTTTGCTAAAATCTGAAGAACCCCCAGCCAGGTGCCTTCGATAGAACCTGATGAAGCCCCAGTCAGGTTTCCTTCGCTAGAGCCAGAAGGCGCCCCAGCCAGGTGTCTCTAGCCTTTATTTTGCACTACTGTGCATGCCCCAAGTTCTTGATTGGTTTGTTGGCTGTGCTAAACACTAGAAATTGTAAATACAAGATGTATTACTAAAATGCCATCCAATATGTGATGTTATGCCATGATAGAGCAATTTTAAATATGAAAAAAATATATATATTAGCAATAAATAAACATGGCTGTAAGTTGAAAAAAAACTACCTTATTTGATAAGGATAATGTGATAAAAAATAGATATTAAATATTTAAAACTAAATTTAATTTTCCATTTCTCCTAGATTTTCTGATTATGGTTGCATGCTAAAAATTGAAGAAGTGCAAACATTGCCAGATGGAAGGTCAATCATCAGAAGCGTGGGGGGTGGGGGGAAGTGATTCAAAGTGTTGATTCGGGGAATGCGTGAAGGGTACAACACAGCCAATGTCAGGTTTATTGAAGATGACACTGTACAAGGTATGTAGGTTTACATTCAAATAGTCTTCTCATGACTAAATAACTGAACTCCTTAATCCTCAATTGTAAGAGACTTCGTCATTGCACCATTTATTGTATTAGAATTGTTGATGAATGTTCATTTTTGGATGAATAAATTTTACATTGAACTTTGACATTCATAATAATATATAATAATAACTTTACTTGAAAACTACACTTTTGAATCAGTGGCACACATCATGTCACAATAAAACTATAAAACCACGGACAAAAACAACGCATGTATACAGAAATAAGACAGCTTAAAAGACAATTCAATAAAATGTACAGAGAAATTAGCATTTAACACCATTCAAAATTATTAAAATACAAGTAAAACAGGAATCGGTAAAATGTGCAAAAGGATAAAATTTGGATTAAGTCGACTTTAAAATTTACCAGAATCTGTACATTAAATTGGTAGAATGAATGCTATCCACATCATTTATTTTGTCCAATATACATTTAAGATACATCAGAAAATTGTCTTTTGTACACTACAGATTTTTTAAGAAAAAAAATATGGACAAAAAAAAACAAGACAAAAATATCAATATGGGGAAAACGTATACATATATAAACTAAATAATGGACGTTTAAGAAAGATTTTTTATATAGGGTGTTTAAAATGGTTTGAAAGTGCTAAGAATAAGACTTAAGATTAAAATCATGCAATGCTGTATATTCTGACTCAGATTGTTCTTAAAAGTAGGTTATGTGATCGCCACACTCTTAATATATGCTTTGCAGTACTTATCCAATATTACCCAATGCCATTCACAGCTTGATTTCAAGATTTCCTGAGATAAACAAGTGCCATATCCTCTTCTCCCTTTGTACATAATGTGCATGTGATGTCATGATCAGTAAACCAATAGTGGGTTTGAGATGTTAATGGAACAGTATTTGATCTGGTATTGAATTTCAGGAAAAAACTGTGAAAATCAAGTTTGACCATTATATAACATTCACAACCCAGCTGTTGTGTTTTAATTTGAGAATACACTTTAAATGAAGACTTTCTAATTATTTGCTCCTTTATTTCCTCAGCATTATGTTCTCGTACTAAATTTTCACATACATTAAACATTGCCATGTTAAATTTGTTCATACGTAGCTTATCCAACTTTTTATCAATTTCTTTCTTGTAGAGGATGACATTAATCAACTGAACACATTACATCAGTCGGTATACAGTGTCCGTCTTTCGTTCACGGATCTCTAAACACTACGGAGGAATGCCAGCGTTACCGGAAAACCCGCTAGAATCACCTGATGGCCCCGGATGGACTTGGTGGTTGCTAGCCGTCCTTCCTGTAGCCCCAAGAGCACAACTAGAATGCATGTCAATGACAAGCCTTAGGGAACGTCTGTTGTTCCTGCGAAGATGCTTGCGAGCATCATCAGAGTCGTAGATCTGTAAATTTGTAAAATATTATCTAATAATGTCCATACGGGTTTAAGCGTCTACAGTATTTAAACTATCAGCAGTATTTCAAAATATGTGGAACATTGTCCAAGTAAAAAATTGATAGGTACATACTAACTGTGGTTGTATCTGCTTTACATTTCTTTGATTTAAATCCACTATTAGTAGTCACACCAGAGTATGTGTCCTTTTCATGACAATGTAGAAGGCTTCCTTTAGGTTTTGAGGGGTTCTGTATTGGTTAACAAAATTATGACATAAAAAATATTATGGAGACTTTTTGATATTTGCTAAAATTTGTTTAAATATTTGTCTTCTTTGTTTTATCCAAGTTTTTATTTTTGTGGACATTTATATTTATTGGCCTTTTATTTTGTGATCACTACATTACATTTTTATTCTTGTGTTTTATCTGCAATTACTGTTTTCTTTTTCATTAATTTAAAAAAAGAAATTTGTAGGTCTGATTTTATTCATCTCAAATTTTGTGGCTCTTTGTTTATTGATTTTATGTTTATTGATTACTAATCAGCTTAATGAGATTACATTGATTAACGATGGAAATGATGTAATGACAATAAAGACATGTGTAGGATCAATGTTTATTGATTAGCAATCATCTTAATGAGATTACATTGATTAACGATAATGAATACAATAAAGACATGTGTAGGATCAATGTTTATTGATTAGCAATCATCTTAATGAGATTACATTGATTAACGATAATGAATACAATAAAGACATGTGTAGGATCAATATTTATTGATTAGCAATCATCTTAATGAGATTACATTGATTAACGATAATGAATACAATAAAGACATGTGTAGGATCAATGTTATTTTTTATTGACACACTGCAAAGGTCTATTAAAATTGAATATTTTCTAATATTTGATTTTATGGTTATTGATTACTAATCAGCTTAATGAGATTACAATTATTAACGATGGAAATCATGTAATGACAATAAAGGCATGTGTAGGATCAATGTTTATTGATTAGCAATCATCTTAATGAGATTACATTGATTAACGATAATGAATACAATAAAGACATGTGTAGGATCAATGTTTATTGATTAGCAATCATCTTAATGAGATTCGATAATGAATACAATAAAGACATGTGTAGGATCAATGTTTATTGATTAGCAATCATCTTAATGAGATTACATTGATTAACGATAATGAATACTATAAAGACATGTGTAGGATCAATGTTTATTGATTAGCAATCATGTTAATGAGATTACATTGATTAATGATAATGAATACAATAAAGACATGTGTAGGATCAATGTTTATTGATTAGCAATCATCTTAATGAGATTACATTGATTAACGATAATGAATACAATAAAGACATGTGTAGGATCAATGTTATTTTTTTAGCAATCATCTTAATGAGATTACATTGATTAACGATAATGAATACAATAAAGAC
>NW_022718864.1:34039-41320 GCF_011630105.1 Anneissia japonica
AGTCTGTATTTCTCATTTTTTTTATTCTTTTGCGTAAAACTAAAATTCATGCCAATATTTTTCCATAATTTATAATAATTGGAGTAATGCAAATGCATATTTTCTAAAAAAAGTCATTTTTAGTGAAATTTTGCCGGGAATGGGGCTTTAAGATACATCAGAAAATTGTCTTTTGTACACTACAGATTTTTTAAGAAAAAAAATATGGAACATCAAGACAAAAATATCAATATGGGGAAAACGTATACATATATAAACTAAATAATGGACGTTTAAGAAAGATTTTTTATATAGGGTGTTTAAAATGGTTTGAAAGTGCTAAGAATAAGACTTAAGATTAAAATCATGCAATGCTGTATATTCTGACTCAGATTGTTCTTAAAAGTAGGTTATGTGATCGCCACACTCTTAATATATGCTTTGCAGTACTTATCCAATGTTACCCAATGCCATTCACAGCTTGATTTCAAGATTTCCTGAGATAAACAAGTGCCATATCCTCTTCTCCCTTTGTACATAATGTGCATGTGATGTCATGATCAGTAAACCAATAGTGGGTTTGAGATGTTAATGAAACAGTATTTGATCTGGTTTTGAATTTCAGGAAAAAACTGTGAAAATCAAGTTTGACCATTATATAACATTCACAATCCTGTCGTGTTTTAATTTGAGAATACATTTTAAATGAAGACTTTCTAATTATTTGCTCCTTCATTTCCTGAGCATTATGTTCTCATACTAAATTTCTTTCTTGTAGAGGATGACATTAATCAACTGAACACATTACATCAGTCGGTATACAGTGAAGCTTCATCATGGTTCAATGCCCTTAGGTCCGTCTTTCGTTCACGGATCTCTAAACACTACGGAGGAATGCCAGCATTACCGGAAAACCCGCTAGAATCACCTGATGGCCCCGGATGGACTTGGTGGTTGCTAGCCGTCCTTCCTGTAGCCCCAAGAGCACAACTAGAATGCATGTCAATGACAAGCCTTAGGGAACGTCTGTTGTTCCCACGAAGATGCCTGCGAGCAGCGTCAGAGTCGTAGATCTGTAAATTTGTAAAATATTATCTAATAATGTCCATACGGGTTTAAGCGTCTACAGTATTTAAACTATCAGCAGTATTTCAAAATATGTGGAACATTGCCCAAATAAAAAATTGATAGGTACATATACCAGGGAGATGTAAAAATTATTTTTTACATCTCCCTGCATATACTAACTGTGGTTGTATTTGCTTTACATTTCTTTGATTCAAATCCACTATTAGTAAAATTCACACCGGAGTATGTGTCCTTTTCATGACAATGTAGAAGGCTTCCTTTAGGTTTTGAGGGGTTCTGTATTAGTTAACAAAATTATGGCATAAAAAATATTATGGAGACTTTTTGATATTTGCTAAAATTTGTTTAAATATTGTGTTTTAGTATTTGATTTCATGGTTAATGTATTCAAATAGACAAATAATGTCTCTTCCAGTGTAGCACACATTTTTTCTATAAATATTGATTTTTGCACTCAAAATGTCAGTTATGCCCTTTTGCCTTGGGTTTTCTGATTCAAGACATGTTGACAAACTTTGGCAAAAGGATATAAGTACCCAGTTTAGTTCCTTTCAACGCAATTTTGAGTCAGATTTTTCAAAAATAACATTCAATATATAATTTCATATGTTAGTCATGTATAAACTATAAAATAAATGTACAATAATACCAAAGAAATGCATTAAATAATAAATACTAAAATTACAAACGATTAAAAACTCATGTATAGGCTAACCAAATATACAAACAAGAAAATGAATTAACATTAGTATGCTATTATGTATCAACAAAGCCTTTTTGGCTCAAGGTGCTAGATCGAGGACCCTTTGGGTAGGAGGCCTTATGGACCCCTAGGGGTCTGGGGGCCTCGCACAAGAGCGCATAGGGTTTACGTCACTGCGTGAAGGATGCATGCGTATGCGTATATGAAATAGAATTGCTGTTTAGTTAGAATGCGCATGTGACTGTTTCTATCTGTACGTTAAACAAGAATTACAATAGTTTTTAAAATTTTAATTTATATTTTAAGTCATGTAATTACCAATATAAATTAGGCCTATTATTATTATTATTATTATTATTATTATTATTATTATTATTAGCAATTCTTTTCTATGATCCAAATTCAATAATAAAATGATTACGAATATTATTGTTTTTTTATATTCTAATAAAATATTTAGAAAATGTATTATATATATAGATTTAGATGGAAATGTAAGTTGTTGTTTGCTTAGTGAACACAGTTGATTCAAGTAAACTGTGCAGTTATACCTTTTTGTCATGCCATTTGCTATAAATAAATGTTGTAGTTGTGCCTCTTTGCCATAGTTATTTGCTAAATAATCGTTTTAGTTGTCCCTCTTTGTCACTGTTATTTCTAGTTAAAATATGAATTGTTATTCTGCCATGGTTAATTATTTTTATTAAACAGTTACTATTTTCCTATAGTTTATTTCCATAGTATTAAACTGTTGCCATTCAAAGTAATATAAGAGACAGGTTGCCATTCAAAGTAAGGCAAAATTATATAGCATAAATTAACTAGGCTTATCATGTTTGCCTAACATTAACTAGACATATGCTACTGTCAAGAATCATACTATTTAACCAATTTCTATTTACAAATTGTGAATACTCAAACAGTAAGAATAATAAAAATAATACAACTTAACATGCAACCTTCATTGTAACCAGGGAGAAAGCTCTCTTCTGATTGGTTGGCTGTTGAAAGAACGTCACGCTTCAGCGTATCACAGCCTATCTTTGCAGTTATGCCCTTTTGCCTTGGGGATTTACTGAAAAGTGTGTAGTTATGCCCTTTTGCCATGCCCCTATCTAGCCCGGAGGACACTTTTTTACAATTTTTTTTGTGTCAACATTTGTAACATGATGTACTGACCCCACTAGGCTATATAACTCATTTTCGCCAAAAATGTCAGTTATGCCCTTTTGCCATGGGGGGGGGGGGGCAGTGTATTGGTTAAAAAAATTATGGCATAAAAAATATTATGGAGACTTTTTGATATTTGCTAAAATTTGTTTAAATATTTGTCTTCTTTGTTTTATCCAAGTTTTATTTTTGTGGACATTTATATTTATTTGCCTTTTATTTTGTGATCACATTTTTATTCTTGTGTTTTATCTGCACTTATTGTTTCCTTTTTCATTAATTTAAAAAAAGAAATTTGTAGGTCTGATTTTATTCGTCTCAAATTTTGTTGCTCTTTGTTTATTGATTTTATGTTTATTGATTACTAATCAGCTTAATGAGATTACATTAATTAATGATGGAAATGATGTAATGACAATAAAGACATGTGTAGGATCAATGTTTATTGATTAGCAATCATCTTAATGAGATTATATTGATTAACGATAATGAATACAATAAAGACGTGTGTAGGATCAATGTTTATTGATTAGCAATCATCTTAATGAGATTACATTGATTAACGATAATGAATACTATAAAGACATGTTTAGGATCAATGTTTATTGATTAGCAATCATCTTAATGAGATTACATTGATTAACGATAATGAATACAATAAAGACATGTGTAGGATCAATGTTTATTGATTAGCAATCATCTTAATGAGATTACATTGATTAACGATAATGAATACAATAAAGACATGTGTAGGATCAATGTTATTTTTTATTGACACACTGCAAAGGTCCATTAAAATTGAATATTTTCTAATATTTAAAACGTTACATGAAATTCAGTAGCCACATGATTTTTATGACCACTCAGTGGTTAAATTTAAATATTACTTTGTTAATAGATAGTATTGTAGAAATGTGAATAATAAATAATGTTTAACAATATACTTCATAAATAGTTTTAGTTTATCCTAACAAACAAAACAATACCATCTTTTAGATATTCTGTCTGTGTGTATTAGCAAATAAAACAATATACTTTATAATTAGCTCTTGTAAGGAAGTGTTCCAAAGTACTATATAGCCTGTTGCATTTTATTTTGTCTTCTTTTGTATTGAGCATTGGTCCTGGGCATTGGTCCAGGACATCGGTTCTGACATTCCTCGGCGTATGTCTTGGGGGCATTGGTCCTCGCATCAGTCCTCAGCATCTGTCCTGAGTCCAGACTATTGGTTATGGGCATTGGTCTTCGCATCAGTTCTGGGCAATGGTTTGGGCATCAGTCCTGGGTATTTGTCCTTACAAGGGCGTCGATACGTGCTTGAAAGTGGGTGGGTGCGCTTAAGCATGGAGGTATATACCTCCATGGCTTAGACCCTCGGTCGGCTCCGTGGGTCGAAGCCCCTGAAACTTCGGCGTTCCAACCTTTTATAAGTATGTCATTTAATTGTTTTAAGACAGCAGCATAACAATTTACTATTAACCTTATTTCCACACTACGTCTACGTTAAAAAAAGTGTTTTGTATTCATAATAAAAAACCCACTTATTTTGTGCAAACTAACGTTTATATAAATTACGATTTGTTTTATATATTAGTACGTAAATGTACTCGCTTTAATAAGTAGGAGTTTAACTATAGACGAGTGGCGAGTGGTGAATAAGTGGGGGTCGTGTCCTCCTCTCGACCACCGATCAATGCCCATGGGCCCAAGTATCTGCTAGGCATCAGTCTTGATTTTGTTTTGATTGTGCATATGGTTCATGTTTGATGAGAGAGTAATACATTTTAAACAAGCAAAAATAAAATAGGCCTATCATTCTCGAAACTCGACAGATAAATTATACCGATTCTGTTTACTTTAGATCCTAAAGTAGCACAGTCAATCAATAAGGAATTATTCGTTTAGTTAAAGTCTGTAAATCCACAGACACTCCATTGTTCCAATCTGTGCATCCAGTAAGTGTCATTTGAATTGTTTTTTAAAATTTAAATTTTAACATAAAACAAACCCTAATTTACTAAACCTTGAAGCGACTGACTTGGTTATTTTTTTTTAATATATACAAATATAAACAGCTCCATGTAAATCACTACTCGAATAATTACATTTAGTAAAGGACTCTTTGAATTTTTCATAACGTAAGCAAATGATCCTAAACTGAAACCCCAGTTTAAAACCAACAATGATCGAACTTAGCTATACTGCAGTTATAGAGGGCAGCAGACAGCTTTTATGAACGTTAGAATCCCGAATTGATGCCCAGTGGGCTTAATCTCGTGATGAAGCCGATGTCGAATATTGAAGCCCCCCCCCTCTTTAGTTTGGAAAATTAGCCTCAAAAAGAAGCCCATCCCATGGGCTTCTTTTCAAGATAGCACAGGCTTCTTTTCGAGATCGTACAGTATATACACTGTACATGAATTTAAAAAAACAAAATAAATTAAAAAGAAGCTTGGTTTATACAGTAGTTAAATACACTCCATGATACAGATTGATTTCTTTTATAATATGATAATAGGATTGCATTGTATGCCCATCTTAAAAAAAAAAAATTTTTTTAAAGAAAAGGAAAAGAAAAGAAAAAAAGAAGACGCCCAGGGCTTCAATTTGAGGTTTCACGGTATTTGACACTGTTTTTGAATGATGTCCCGATAGTACCGTTTTATTCCTGGCTCGTGGCGAGTACCTTTCTGCTATCCTCTGTATCCGCCACATGCTCTTTGAAGAAGTAAAGTTAAAAGGCTTGTAAGAAGTAGGCCTAATATAGTCCCATTGTATCAGGGTGATGATGATAACATAAATGTTCGTAAATGGCCAAGAAAAAATTGTGTTGACCACGTTTTGGCAAAATTCAAAAGATGGGTAGGCCTGCAAAATAGGCTAGCCTTGGCCCCCTAGCATATGGCATGGCCAAGGCTATTCCAGCTTTATTTGCTCGTAATAAAAATAATAATAAAGTAAAATATCGACCCTGAATTTTGTAAAATTTGAGTCGGTCGAGCGTGGCCAATACAATAATTTTCTTTTTTGGCCTAATTAGATTTATTATGCCTCATTTACAAAAGTATACGGATATGTGGGTCATATGTTGCAATGCTATTATCTCAATTAGGCCTACTATTAAACAGTCATGTATTTATTTCAATCGATCGGCTTGATTTAAAACAAGGAAAATTAAAATATTTTTTTAATTACTGATATGAAACTAATTTTCTAAATATTGAACAAAATAAATACTGTAATGAATAATGATAACGTACTAACCAAAACGACTAATCAAATTTGGGAGATAGGCCTATTTAATTATTGCTTTAAAAGTAAATTTCTACTCTGTTGTATTCTGCATTATACTTCTGGTCTTTGCTCGTTAAAAAGTTGATAAATACGTGGAAAATTGACCAATAGTCTCATCAATCAATCTAGTTACGACTCATCAGAAATTTTGATTTTATTTTTTAGGACCACGATAATTATCTAATACTCTGATACACCTAACTTGGTAGCAACAGTAAATAAAAAATAATAGATAAAAAGATAAAACACAGAAAGACATCTTTTGACTATAGCCGCTCTGTGCAGACAACTATTGTCTAATCAGAAAAGAGTATTTGTTCGTTGCATGCGCCGAGTTTTGTGTTCATATTATAAAAATATTATTTTGTGAAAGAATATCCTCAAAACCCATGAGCAAAAGGCCACAGGACGAGTAAATGAAGATTAAATTGAACGGTAAACACACACAGTAGGTTATTTGAAGGGTATAGACTTTGATTATGACTTATATTTCCAATCATTAGTATGGCCTAGAAGTAGGCCTAGGCCTTCTCTACTAAATAGGCGTAGGCCTAGGCCTATGTACTCCTAGTAGGTGCAAGCGTAGACTGCACCTAGGTGTAGGCCTAGGCGGCTAGGACTTGGGTGCCCTAGCTAGAAAGGATTGGTTTACTGTTATAGGCCTAAGTCTATGTAGTATGTATTATCGTGCTTAAAATCAGTGACATTATTTTTGTGCGGTTGCCGTTTCGAAATCCTAAATCCATGATTGTGGAAATGTGAATTCATTAGTTACAGTTTTATTAATTATATAGTACTGCAGCTTTGACTTGGTCTGAAATCCAGTTCCTGTCCATTGTTGATTATTTTTGATCTTCATTTTAAAGTGTTCGATTTAATTTTGTGGTTAACACAATTTTATATTTATCTTTGAAAGTTAAGCTGCGACCATGGAGGAATAAATAATGAATGGAAATAATAAATGGAAGTATATTTGTCCGTTGATGCCTGCCGATTTTAGCTTCCGATCTCCTTCCGAGAGATATGGACTTGATTTGGATCTGGA
>NW_022718864.1:42039-45469 GCF_011630105.1 Anneissia japonica
ATATATATGAATGCAATCATCTATTATTTTTATCACTTTTATTATATTTATGACTGTGGTTATTATACCTATTATTTTTTAACATTATCATTGTTTAATAGTTTTTTTTACTTATTCACTATTAGGCCTATTACACTTATTTTTTTTCACTCGCCATGTCGGATGATACAATATTTTCTAAATTTATTATGTATTCAACCGAATGATTTATAGAGGTATACAGGAAGTAGAAGCGGAATAATTCAAAATCACGTGACGAGGAGAGCCAATCATGCAGCTTGTGAATATTCGCTATTTTGTTCCTACAAGTTGTTCGAAAATTGTAAAGTTTGTGTATGCTAGGTTTTGACTTATTCGTTCTAATTAAATAAGGCTGTACTACTATTCACAGATATCTCACCAATTGATACGAACGTCACAAACCATCGATAACCATGAACGTTCTACCCGACGATAAGTGAGTACTGTATTATAATAATTTTACAAACTCTACCCGACGATGAGTGAGTACTCTAGTGTAATAATTTATATCAGATATACATTAAGTAAATGAGCGAATAGTATAATGTTAAAAGGAGTACAATTATGTACTGACAGACACATTAAAATTTGTTACTGTAAAGAACTTAATTATAATTATGTGATTATTAAAGTATAGTTATTTTGTTAGCGAAATATCTAATCATTAACATGTTATTAACTATTTTTTAT
This sequence comes from Anneissia japonica, assembly GCF_011630105.1. Lineage (NCBI taxonomy): Eukaryota > Metazoa > Echinodermata > Crinoidea > Comatulida > Comatulidae > Anneissia > Anneissia japonica. Next base: position 42,751 of record NW_022718864.1, read on the forward strand.
GGTGATGAGGATAGCAGTGATGTCAAGAATTAATATTCATGAGAAACCTGGTTTAGTCAATTACTGTATTTACAATGACATGACAATGAAAAAGAATTCATACATTTCCTTGCTTGTTATGTCACAGAAACAAATTAGTACAGGCTCTAAAGAGAAGAGACTGGCCAGCAGTAACAAACATCCTTGAAAATGAACCTCATCTTATTGAAACGCAGGATAAGGCAAGTACTAAGTTAAATTTATGAAGTGATTTTCTTGATATCAGAATTTTTATTGGATCATATTTTTAAAATAAGATACAGTTCCAACACAACACACAGTTCACAATTATTTGCACAAAATATGTGTACCTATTTTCTGGGGTTTTTTATGATTAAAAAAAAATTTAATCTGCCTTACAGAATTCAAAACAAAATTGTCATTCTCTTTAATTAATTAAAAACTGTGCGGTTTAATATTCAAAACGTTCGCGAAGACTCTACTGAGAACTAAATAAATCGGTCTAGCGCCCTCTCTAGTTCAATATATGTCGTACAAATTGTAATGAGTTTACTGTTATAATTTTATCATGATTATATGTAGTGTATTATTGCACTTGACTTAGATAGTCAAAATCTATAATAAATTTATATCATTTTTCTTCATTTCAAATGTCCCAATTAAAATAATTAACAGCCATGGCTTTAATGGTAATTGTCTCGCATTTATATATTATAACGCATTAGACCTTTTCAGAAGTATTTGTATGTAGGCCTGAGGCTATACCTATGAGTGTCCCATACTATAGACTAAAATGCCATTTATTTAAACATTAATCGTGTTTTACTGTAATCAGAGGCTTCAGAATAAGATATTATTGATAAAGATACATAATCAACGGATTAAATCAATAAAAAAAAAAAATGAAATTCCCGATTCCATGCTGAAATTAACCAACCATGAAGATATGCTTATTTACTAATAAAGCTGGGTAAACCTTTAACCCGATAAGAACAGAACCAGAAACATAATACTGGAGTAAAATAAATTTGAAAAATAACAATCGATAGTACTTGAAAAAATATCGCTTGATTATTATGGTAGCATTATGGTAGTCGTTCCTTCTCTTGGGCTTCTGTCTTTCTTTGGAATGCTCTGCCTATTACAATCCGACAGGCAACTTCCATTGATGATTTTAAGGCAGCTTTAAAAACTCACCTTTTTAACTTGTATTTTTCTCAATTTTTTTTCACAGAATTTTATTTTTACTGTTAAGCGCATTGAGGCTTTAGCATAATGCGCTATATAAGCCAAAATTATTATTATTATTATTATTATTATTATTATTATTATTATTATTATTATTATTATTATTATTAAAATACAAAGAAACATATTGATGGTTTTTATACAGAAATTTATGATTACTTAATTTAACCATGATTGGTGAATAATATTTGGCAATCTCATAGATGAGGGGTCTATTTGATGTTTTTGTCTTCATACCGTTATTCTAATATTGTAACCAATATTATTACTTTACTTAATAAATGGTAAAACTATTTAACGCTGAACACAGCCCGGTATTTAGGTTTCGGGGCTTAAAAATATCTTTATTTTGAGCATTTATTACTATTCTCCACACAATAGCATTCACACTGTACTAAAGAAATATAAAAATTCCCACAATAAGTGCTTTTTACAAAGAACCTCGTTTAAAATGCACCATGCTCAATTAAACCATAATTAAACCACATTGTCATTCTTACAAGCCGTGTGACCAATATACATTTTATTTATATTAGGCCTACAAATTAGTTCGTTAGTTGATAAACTTCCGCATTGATAAGTTTCCCTGATAACTAAAAAAACGAGTCTACCGCCCTCTGTAGTTCAATAATATTTATTTGAACTTGCACTTTTACAATATCGATGGCATTCAATATCAAGATTCAAAATTCAAGATAGATATTATTGTCACATGAAAAAATATAAATAAAATTTGCTTTCCCGTGCTAAGGCGACATAAAAAATAATTCTTAGTTTATCAACCTATCAACAAATAAAAACTGATGAGGGAGGTAGTTTTTTTTGTTTTTTTTGCATTTGGTTCGTATATATTTATTTATTCTGGTTAATATTTTATCTAAATTCATTAGTATATACACATCATTTAAATGTTGATTTCATTTTCATTTCTCAAGAAAAAGTCCATTAATTAAATGAATTTTTAAAAATAGTATTATATTAATAATTTGATCACATGTTATGTTTAAATAACTGACTGTCACTGTCAAAAGAATTTTCCTAAAAGTGACGAGGGAGGGGTCATAAGCTAATGATTTTTTTTTCGAAAATAATATTTATTATTTTTAAATTACTTACATTGTGTATTTTATTATGTTAAAAGTTTCAATTAAAAAAAACGTTATTTTACAAACGTACAAAAATAATACGTTCTAATATTCTTTGCGTAAACTACTAAACTGGGCATGCGGCATTCTGTCTAGGGACTTTCGTACTAAATGATTTATCTACTCTAATTGTTCCTACTTAGATTTATTTTACTCGTGCTGTTCTTTTTAGTTAATGAGTAGGCCTATAAAATTATTAAAAAAATAAAAAATAAATAAAATTAAAATTTAAAATTGAAATTATTTACACGCGCCGTTGTCAGGTATTCTCCTGTTTTTATAAAATGTTAATACGTGGTTCACGCACGAACAATTTACAAGGCATA
>NW_022718864.1:45499-61254 GCF_011630105.1 Anneissia japonica
CGAAATACAGGATAAAAACGTAAACAATTTTTGTAATACACATGCTTTTCGTTAAGTTGTAAATAAAATAAAAATATCAATAATAATTGGCGATGAATGGTTGTAAGTAAACTTCAGGTCATAAGTAAATAAATCTTATTAGAGGGGTTTGAATTTATAATGTGTTAATTAGATAATTTTTTAATAATATCGTATTGGTTGATTTAAATTGGAAGTTCGTCTCACTCTTCATTTCAAATGTCAAAACTTAAATAATTATCAGTCAGTTGTGGAATGCTTTTCTTGTTTCGTAACACAATAAACCTCGTCTCTGGTGTTTATGTTAATCTAATATAGGTTATTTTAAAATAGCTGTGAAAGTCAGTTATTTAAACATAACATGTGATCAAATTATTAATATAGGATTAGTACTATTTTTAAAAATTCATTTAATTAATGGACTTTTTCTTGAGAAATGAAAACGATATCAATAATTAAATGATGTTTATTTACTAATGAATTTTGATAAAATAGTAACCAGAATAAATACATAAGAACTTAATGCAACAATGCAATTTTAGTAACATTATTATAGGCATAGGCCTATTCATAGTTATTTAAAAATCCAAACACAAAAAACTTCCATGTGTTAGCTAAGGCCACATAAAAAATAATTCTTAGTTTATCAACCTATCAACGAATAAAAACTGATGAGGGAGCTAGTTTTTTGTTTTGTTTTTTTTTTGCATTAGATTCGTATATATTTATTTATTCTGGTTAATATTTTATCTAAATTCATTAGTAAATACACATAATTTAAATGTTGATTTCATTTTCATTTTTCAAGAAAAAGTCCATTAATTAAATGAATTTTTAAAAATAGTATTATATTAATAATTTGATCACATGTTATGTTTAAATAATTGACTGTCACTGTCAAAAGAATTTTCCTAAAAGTGAAAATATCATTTATTATATTTAAATTACTTACATTGTGTTTTATTGTGTTAAAAATTTCAATTAAAAAAAAACACGATATTTTACAAACGTACAAAAATAATACATTCTAATATTCTTTGCTTAAACTACTAAACTGGGCATGCGGCATTCTGTCTAGGGACTTTCGTACTAAATGATTTATCTACTCTAATTGTTCCTACTTAGATTTGTTTTACTCGTGCTGTTCTTTTTAGTTAATGAGTAGGCCTATAAAATTATTAAAAAAATAAAAAATAAATAAAATTAAAATTTAAAATTGAAATTATTTACACGCGCCGTTGTCAGGTATTCTCCTGTTTTTATAAAATGTTAATACGTGGTTCACGCACGAACAATTTACAAGGCATAGGGCCTACTCTGTACTGACAAAACATAGACATGCTGATATCATATTTTTGAAATACTAAACACAAACCATGGTCTAACATATATACGTTTATGTTTAGACCTATTCACTGACACAGTACCGTACCTTCTCTTCAAAATAACTTATCAATAATTACATGTTCACGCACGAACAATTTACAAGGCATATAATAGGGCCTACTATAACACTGTACTAACAAAACAGAGACATATGCTAATAATGTCATACTAAACATAAACATGCAGTGGCGGATCCAGGAACTTGAAATAGGAGCTGGGTGCCCAGAGAGGGACTTTGACAGATGGAGGGTCTACACCGAAAGGTCCACTGATTAATCTCAGATAAGATAGTATAATACATACTCCAAGTATCGAAATGCACGCCATCGTGTCGGGATTCAATATTTCGACATTAATTATGTCATCATCAGGAATGATGACCCCAGCATAATTGGAGCTGAGGTAAGAAAATTTACGATTATGGAACCTGTAGATGACGGGAAATGGCACTCTGAGACTTAAATTTGAAAATGATTTTCCGTTTTTCTCCAATTTTGAAAAATTTAGTGGGGGGGGGGGCGAGCCGGCTGAACCCCGACCCTTGAATTCACCACTGGCATGGCCCAACAACTATAAGTTTATGTCTAGACCTATTCACTAATACAGTATTCTACTTCCTTTTCCAATTCACTTATAAAGAATATTACAGTATTTGATGTTCTTATTTTTATTCCTAATTATATGAAGAAAAAAAAATTAAAATTACCAAAAATTGATCGTAAATAAAATTAATAAAATGAATTCAAATGAATATGCGTATTATAACACACATTTTTAACTGTTTATAATATAATAATTCTTAAATCATATTGGAATATCATCGTACTATTGAAATAATGAAACTCGTAAAAAATTATATTGGTAGTTGCATGAACTGTATCGTAATTCAGTGTAATGTTTGTTTTCGTAGAACGGCTGGACGCCATTAATACACGCTGTGCAAGTGGGCGCACCAGATGATTTATTAGAAAATATGATTAAAACGGCAACTCCAGATAATTTAGAACAAGAGACGGTGAGTGAATTAAATATCATTTTAAACATCACAAGCACAACATGTGTACACATCATACAACATACAAATAACTGAAGTTCAATTACTGTGATTTATTTCATGTTGGGTTGAAAATGATACTTTTATTTCATGATTTATTTGACATTTTTTACAACACAGAAAAAGCCTATGCTCTGTCCATTATCACTAATTCATATGAAATATTGTGAAAAAAATACATTTTACACTTACAAAAATAGTCATGTTTGGATTTGTTCTGTTTAATACAGTTTACTGAATAAATTGGTGACAACAAAATTGATATTTTTCACAAAAAGTATTCTCGCCAAAAATCCCAATTTGGAAATATTTTACTATTGTGTGTAAAACATAGGCCAATTGATACAAATATTTTTTGCGCGATTTCGCCTAAAAAACCACATTTTAAAAATATTAAATAATGTAATTAGTATTTAATATGATGAATGTAATAAGTAATGTATGTGTGATGTTTGTGAGTTGTTATGTGTTGTTGATATGTGGTGTGTGTATAGTTTCTTGTTGTTGTTTATTATTTCTTTCTCATCATATTCTACGTTTGTCTTGTAGCCTTTTGGTTCCACTATTCTCCATTACTTGGCGATCGACGCACGCGTGTCAGCAATGAGACGCGTGTTGGAAAAAACCAACAAGAAGATTAACACGCAAGACAACGTGAGTACAGTAGAAGAAAACAGCACTTTATTCATTGCTAACAAATTAACATTAATTCACTCACAAACACATTCAATACATCACGTTCTAATTTTGTAATAGTAATCTAATATTATTGGATGTAATACCGTGGTATAATTTATTATATTTACAACTGGTTTAGATTATGTTTTTTTAAACATTGTATTTTGTATACATTTAAAAGTACTGCCCGTCATAATAAAATATAATTAGCTATATTACAATAACATTCTTTTAATAGACACACCATAATTAATACAGTATTGTATTACTATTGTTAGTGTCATTATCATCATCATCATTATCGTCATCGGCATCACCTTCGTTGTAATTATTATTAGCTGAAATAGTATCATTTCATTATTTAAATATTCATAAAAGTATCTTTGTCCTCATAATATTATCATCACCATCTTCATTATTATAAACATCAATTTTATTATAATACATTTTTATAGGTCTATATTATTATTATTATTATTACATATTTCATTGGCGATAATTAAGTAGGCCTATTATGGTTATAACTTATTTCAGGTACTTTTACGTTTGCGTAATATTTGTTAATTGATATTCTTGTGTTGTGCGTGTTCAACAAACTTGACGTTGATTATCATTTCATTGCAGTATGGACAAATACCACTACATTGGTGTCTAGAGAATGAGGAGCTGACGCACGAGCAACACAAGGAAGTCGCAATTCTCAATATCACCTTTGGCGCGTCGGTGACAATAAAAGATAAGGTAATGTACAGAAAAATGAAATGCATTAAAAGAATATCAGTCAATGACCTTAATACAACAACTGTATATGAAACTACTTGAAACATTTTTACTAATTAAAACCAACGTAATAAATATAAATTCATAAAACATTAAATCGATTAAAATGTTAGCGAATATTGTAATGATAATGATTTTTTAAGTATGATTTCAATAAATATTTTTTCCCCGATGTGATGTGATAGTAATTTACAACAATAGATATAAAGTTGTAATGCTCATAGTGTTGATTATTTAAATTATTATTTACCATTTTATTATTATATCACCATGGTTTTTAAACCAAAATATACGGTACCACTGTTTTTTGTTGATTTAATTTGCAACCCTCATCCATGCAATGAAACGAATCATCGCGTGCTCGTGTCTGCTATTGCAGTGTGGAAAGACGCCTCTTGATGCGTATGATGATAACGAATGTAATAAATACGAAGAAACCACGAAAACCAAGAAAAAGGAGGAATTGAAAGAACTACTTAAAGGTACGATAATGACCTGTTTAAACCACATTTAACAGACATATTACTCATTACATATACTTTCTAATATAATTATACACTACTATATTATTTCAATTCAGTTGCATTTTGATTGAGAATTGTAAGAAATGTTAATCGTAATTAATTAAAATGTAATTTAGAAAGTGAATTAAATAAAAAGTATCAATATAGAAGGACAACATACTAAATATTTGATTTTTATTTTTATATTAATTAGAATTATCAATTCCGTCAGAGATTTTAGCCAGGGGTCCCGAAGCCGTCAAAGCATTCAAAGATGCACTTAAAACTGGTGAAATAAAAGTTGTTAATTCAAGATTGATGTTCCTAGGTAACGAGGGTTCCGGAAAATCATCTTGTGTCAAAGCCATGCTTGGGAAAGAGTAAGTACAATCGGATGTATTAGGTTTTGTACTTTATATCGATTTACTTTGCTTGCTTTTTTTCAGTTAGTTTTAACATTACAGTGTACGTTCGTTTTCTACTCAACTTTTAACATGCACGCGCTAGTGTGCGCGTGTAAGTTTACTTGTAACTTTCCGTGGTAAAGTTGTTGCTAGGTGACGGGGTCGAGTGGCGGATGACACGGCTTTACTTTATTATGCAATTGGGATTTAATAGCAGCAACTGCGAAATTAATTGTTGTTTTTGCATTTCGAATATTAATCACCAGTTTGTACTGCAGGTAAGGATTTTTTTTTTCTATAATTTATATTCTAAATCCGTTTTGTTGGTTATAATTATTTGTTATTTTAGAAATGCTATAAACCAATCACTATAATTATATATTTTTTTTTTGCTGACAAAATTATTATTCATTTCTATCATGATGATGAAAAACTTTCATCATCATAGTTTTGATATGCATGAGCCGTCAACGGATGGTATTGTTACAACTACTGTCTTTCAAACTGATGGCGATTACAGCAAATGGGAGGAGCAGAAGGATGTAGACGGTATGATTTATAATACTAAACCTAAATTATGTGATAATAATTAAAATCCTTTATTTGTGCTCATTAAATTTGGAAATAAAATATTTATTTGGTTTGGGCCCCTGGGTACCTGTTGCAGCCACACAATGTGTAACGGGATACACACGGATGTATATTGAGCCTAATTCACAATGTGAGGATTATTCGAGAAAATTGCACTTGAAAATCGACTTGTCGGGTTTCAACGGGTGTTTACAGCACAAGAAGCATCCTCGCAGCAAACGCTCAGCTAGACCTTAAAGGACCCCTGCCCGGATTTGAACCTGGGATTATTCGTTTACTTTTCACGAACCACCGACGCCTAAGCCACACTGCCACGTAATAATTTTATTACCGTACTATGTTCAAAGCCTAAATGTGTGATTCAGTTGATTATACTATGATTTAATGACCTTATTTTCATGGGTAACTTTTCAATTGTGTACAGCTTGTGAACAAGCCAAGCAGACACTTGAGTACGGTATTGCAGCAAATATTGCAAAGAATTTGAAACAGCCAAACAGTGAACAAAACAAATCTGAATTTGTTTCTGATGTAGAAAGGCCATCTTCATCCAGTTATGTTGCATCTACATCTGCTGAGGTAAATTTATGCTTGTTTCATGATCAAACACACCCTCATAACCACCCTTCCCGGTCGGGGAAAAATTTAATTTGTTGGGGGATTGCTTGCACTACACAGTTTTTATTCCCTAAAATGTTGACAGCCTAGTAAGACATGCTTGAATTGTACTACAGTGGCGCTCGAAATTTGATTTTTCCCCGACGACCTTGCCGAAAATTCTTCAAAAGGAAGGTCCAAGCGGGAGGTCCAGAGGTCCCCGATGGGTTCGGGGGTACTTTCCCCTGGAAACCCCCCCCCCCCACTAGCGCTACCTCCGTCTTGGGTTCGAATCCCGATGGTAACATATATTTGTCATTTTGATAATAAATAGAATAAGCCTATCAGCAGTGCAGGTGTTTACCAAAAGTACGGTAGTGATTTTTTGCATGTTAAGCAATGCCTACCTCGAGAAAACCTAGGTGCGAATAACACCTGGCATGTCTGTCGCAAAACGAAGGCCGAAAACTTGTAAAACGAAGACCTCCCAATTATTTCTCAATTATCTAATTAAAAAAAATTGTTAAGTATATGGCTACCTATTTCATTATTTCATCGGAATAAAATGAGGAATAGGCTTATCAAGAAATACAAATGGTCTTCGTTTTATAGACACAATGAGTGTAGACAAAACGAAGACCGAAGACCATAAAAACGAAGACCCACATTTCTTAATCTTTTTTAAATGATACCGTATTACACCAGGCTGTCACAGAATCATAATTACGAGATTCTTCGAAATTTTGTTTGTGAATTGACCGGGGGTCTTCTTTTTATTGACACCCTGGCCTATGGGTATCTACAAAACGAAGACCGAAGGCGCGAAAAACGAAGACCCAATTTTTTTTTCTGTCAATCGTGATGAAAATAATGTTTTAAGTCATTTCATGGCATGTATAGATTATTCGTCTTTTTATCACATTATTGCCTGTTGTAAATCGGCAATACTGTACGTTCACGGCTGGTGGCAGAGCGCGTCTCGGCCCTGCTACGCTCTAATCCACCGTTCCGCAACCTATGGGTCGCGACCCAAAGTTTGGGTCGCGAAAAAAAAAATGATGGGTCGCATAATCTCTTCAGATTTTGAAAAATTTACTTAACACGAACGAAGACAAACGAAATTAAACTGCAGTAAACAAAAGTGTAATTTTCGTGTGACAAGGGCGTTAGTTTACTTTTGTTATGCGTGCGTTATGACAGTTTAATGTTAAAAATATATATAAAAACATTTGTACTTCAGGTATGACAACTATAAAGTTCAAATATTAAATATATATATATATATATCTGTCTCTTATACACATCTTATACTTTCTAATATAATTATACACTACTATATTATTTCAATTCAGTTGCATTTTGATTGAGAATTGTAAGAAATGTTAATCGTAATTAATACACAGGGCCACACTCATCAGGCGAATTGTAAAACATGAATGACACAATATCCCAGGGTTTATAACTTAAATGGCTAATCAGGAAGTCGAACTAAATTACTATGTTACAAAGCCTATTGTTTATTGGTACGATTACCAAATAAAGTTCAACCCTGAACCCCCGGCAAAGAATAATACTTATTTTGTAATACTATGTTTGAAACGTTTTCTGTATGCGATGTTTTTGATATTATATAATAAAAAACAAAGAGAAAAAATCAATGTGTTAGGCTTTCAGCTGCAAATTATAATGAGAAACATTTTTAAATTTAACGTGTCTGTGTCTTCGCATAACCCATATATCTCTGGCAGCACTGGAATATGTAATAAAATGTCTGTAGATCATTAATTTTTAAAATCCTCTAACTTATAGAAAAATAAACAGTAGGCATAGCGAATCCTGAAATAAAAACCACCTTAGCCCAAACATGGTTGGGGCTAAGATACACATTTTTTTTTTTATGTCCATGCCACTTCCAGATGGCCGGAAATAGTACTGTCAGACTCAAAATTTGAAGGTAATTTCCTTTTATCCCCATCCCACAATTAATTTCTAATGTGTAAAGTTTAGGCGACTTATGGTTGATATTCCGCCAATAAGACTATGGATAGAAAATTACATCTTGGAATTCGACATAGACAAGAGGGGAGGGATAAAGACAGTAAACAAATAGGGGATTTACGCTACCTCAGCCTCATCCTGGTTGGGGCTGAGGTAGGAAATTGTTATGTTTATGGAACTTGTAGATGGCCGGAAATGACACTTTCAAAACTTGAATTGGTATTTGGTTATTCCCCTATTTACTTTAACTTTGTCAAATTTAGGGCTCTCTCGTCATTTAAAAAAATTATTCAATATCCAGTTAAAAGCAATACAAGAGAAAACATGGAAACAAGATGTACATTACCTGTGGATTGCTACTATTTAAGTGGCTCTCCTCTACTAAACATATTTACATGGAGAATACACAAAAAAATTTAAAAGATTATATGAGATCACCAATAAAATATTGGAATTAAAATATAGACCTAATGCCAGCTAAAACAATTTACAGTGAACGAAGCCATGCCTGTCAAATGTATTGCATTATTATCAAGGCATGATCACACTATTGTATAAGACAAGAAAACATAATGGAATCATGAAAAAGTTGTTCTAATAATCTCGAGGACTCCCAACATTTTTGCGGACCCCCACAATTTCCGCGGGCCCCTGCGGACCCCCTTGACTTGGCGGACCAATAATTATTTTTCGCGGACTCCAGGTTGGGAACCACTGTTCTAGATCTGTCTCTTATACACATCTAACTTGACGTTGATTATCATTTCATTGCAGCTTGGACAAACACCACTACATTGGTGTCTAGAGAATTGGAGGCTGACGCACGAGCAACACAAGGAAGTCGCAATTCTCAATATCACCTTCGGTGCGTCGGTGACAATAAAAGATAATGTAATGTACAGAAAAATGAAATAAACGAAAGAGAAGCAGAGGTATAATGTTATACTTAATTTTATTTTTATATGCCTAGCCTACAAACACAAGGATCAGGTTACACTACCTTATATTTTGATGTACACTGGTAAACCAAATTAATAAATGCTAACTAGGCATAGACGTCACATGTTGACCCCGCAATAGAACTTCGGAGGTAACGTCGCTTTCGTCATTACATATCCATCGTGAGTTTGAATATTATGAACCTTTGTTAGAGAATTGATGCTTTAATGAATGAACAACAGTTGGAAACTCAAGGAAAGTGAGCGGTGGTATTTGCGGTATTAACACGGCGAAAGCAAAAACTTTGAATACGATTCCTAAAGTAGTTTTAATGTTTGCTCTTATTTTTTGACACTATTCTGCAAATGGTGGGCATTCCACTATTAAATGAAATTAGAAATGGAAACACAGTTAAAAAAATATGTTAGGCCTATACTATTATATATATAGTACACATAAAGTACGCCTTTTTCATGCTGCGGTGGTAGACCTATTCGATCGATGACAAACAATGCTGAGCAGCGAAGCGTAACCAATAGCAATGGCCATATTTCGTTACTTAAAAAATCATAAATCCTTAAAGGAGGGTCGTATCAACATATTTTTTTCTTTAAAATGTTCGCAAAGATACGAAAGCCCATTAGAGCCAATAAAGTATATGTTCCGTAATCCGTAATAACGAATTACTAATTCGTAATTACGGATTACTAATCCGTAATAACGAATTAGTTAATTCGTTATTACGGATTACTAATTCGTAATTACGAATTATTAATCCGTAATTACGAATTAACTAATTTGTTATTACGGATTAGTTAAGTACGAATTAGTTAAGTACGAATATTACGAATTAGTAAAGTATATGTTCATTAATCCGTAATAACGAATTACGGTACTAATTCGTAATTAACGTAATTCGAATTAACTAATTCGTTATTACGAATTAGTAATCCGTAAATACGAATTACTAATTCGTTATTACGGATTATATTCAGCTGAGAATCGCGACCTCGTTGAACACTAGCCTGGGTGCAGTAGGAATTTAGCGGGGGAAAAAAAGTAAAGGAAAATTTATTTTTGGTTTTTCTGAATCAATATATCATATAGTGTCTCAGGAAGAAAAATCCCCATTCTTAGAGCTTGGGCAATTTTTTTTTTATAGCACTTTGAAATTTTGACATAAAATATCCTTTTCTGGATTAATTAAGATGGGGTAAGGGGAAATAAATGTATGTTTTTAGTCACTTTTACATATACTATGTTTATCAAATGTAACAAGAACTTGGCTAAATAGTTACTCTTCAATATCGTTAAAAAATTTAATCGGAATGATGGCGTTATCACAAAAAATTCCAAGATTTTTTAATTTAAAATGTTCGCAAAGTGCTGTATGAATACCAAAAAAATTAAAAATTTGTTTAGTCTGTCAAAACTTGAAATAGCAACACACTATACAAAATCGTTTTGACAGACTAAACAAATTTTTAATATTTTTTTTATTCATACAGTACCTAGATATGTCCTTTGTGAACATTTTAAGGGAAAAAAATTATTTTGATACGACCCTCCGTTAAGGATTTATACATTTTTGAATATTAAACATGACCTCCGAAAGTATGGCCGAAACGAAACGCTATGTTATTTCTGTTGGTTACGCTTCGCTGCTCAGCAATGTTTGTTATTGATCGAACATGTCTATCGCAGCGTGAAGAAGCGCTTGTTAATATAGGAAAAGGAGGAATCAAGTCAATTCATTTGTTATTACTATTATCTTTTGACATGATATGGTGGTCATCTGCAACCCCCACCATCAAGACAGTTGTTCTTGCCTCATCAGCTGCAGCAGCTCGAAGCTCAGATACAGGCTTACGGATACTTAGCCCGGAGCCGATGCCCGACTCATTGAGATCAGCGGTTCAGGGTAAACACCCAATGCAAAGCCTTCAAAGACCATCCCCAGATAGGCCTATACTTTAATTTGACTTCCTGTTGTTTTTGTGTATGTTAGGTTAGGTTTGTTGCTAGGTAGTAGTAGTAATAGTGGTATAAAATATTGTTATCTTTGCAAATGCTGCATTCCAGGTTCATTTCATTTCATTTCTTTAGGCACGAGGGCCAAGGATATATGCCAATAAGTGAACTTAATCACTGTCCTACGTGGCATATCCATTTAACATCAGGGGACTTAATTGACCAGTACACCGGATAACCCCCTACTCTTCTCGAATGATATACTGGGTTCTTTAAAGTGCACATTAGCCAAGTCCTTATCCGAGAAGACTTGTTCCACCACCGGAACCATTGGCGAGTGAGCCGTTCGAACCAACGCCGATATTAGAGCTGAAGGTCACGGTGCCCCTGACTTAACCGCTCGGCCAATCAACTCACCTATTTTTAAACTCTGGAACCTTCAACATTGAACATACAAGACAAATCATGAAAGTTTGACAAACAGCATGTGAAGTACAAATATCAATATACACAACTTAGAGACAGTGTAAACATTTACTGTTGTGCAAGATTTCATATTTTTATACAGTAAATCACTATCATCATCATTACGATAAGCAACTCTTGTGACCACAATTATCTTCACTATTATCAACATTACCGTCATCGTCATAATCATATTTATTGTCATTTTTTTAGTAATAATTATCATAGTCATAATCATCATAGTTATAATAAAGTTTATAATAATTTTCAGCATCATCATTATCAACATCGTCATAATCAGAATCAACATTATCATATGTCACAGTGGTGGCGCCATGACCTGCCCGACGGAGGGGCTAAAGGCCCTGACGGGGGGGGGGGCTAGTGGAGCGAATAGAGTCTCATTTGGCTGGGGGATACAGCCCCCCTCTGGCGCCACCACTGATCTGTCACCATCATCGGCATCAACATTACAACTATCATCAATGAACCAATAACAACAACCATTAGAATCATCCACCGTCACCATCATCATCTTCATTATTATCATCTTCATCACCACCACCACTTTCATCGTCGTCACCAACATCATCGTCATCATTGTCATCGCAATCATCATCATCGTTAACAACCTCCATGAGGCGCTGTGTAAGTCCAGAGTAATAATAATAATAATAATACAGTCATTATTATTGTTTATTATTATTATTATTATTATTATTATTATTATTATTATCATCATCATCATTATGGGTTATTAGTATTTCACTCAATATTTTTTTTTCAAATTTTCAAAAACATCTTCATCATCACTACATCCACCATCACAATCATCATCCTAATTATAAACAACTGCACCACAATTATCATTATCAACATTAACAACACCATCACCATTATCATCATCCACCTCATCACTATCATTATCATCGTCATCTTCCTCATTGTTTGTATCATCAACATCATCTAGCTTCACCAACTCCATCAGCAGCCTCATCATCACCAACATCATCCTCACAACCTCTGCCACTGCCATCATTATTTTCATCACAACCAATTACAATCATATTACAACCTTCAGGCCCATAGCCAGGTTCTTCCTAGGGGATGGGGGCTTCTCTGGGTGTGGGTCCAAGGTTGAAGCCTCTGTGGGGTCGCCCAAAGCCCCTGAAGCCAGATGCTTTTGTATTTTATGCATCTAAACAGTGCTATGAAAGCAGATATGTTTGAAAAAGGTCTGTAGTGCAAGAGTTGAAGGACTCGTTCAGGAAATTTGAGGGGAGGGGGAAACCTTGCCAGAAAAGAAGGGGTTAATTAGAAATAGAGGGGTTTGCCCGAATTATAACCCCCCCCCCCTTGGCAACGGGCCTGTTGTTGATGAAGTTTATTCTTCTTTATTTTCAGAAAAACCGATATCTCAGAACACAGGAATATCAACCAATCAGTTGAAGGCATTACGGAGGAATGTTTTGGACAATCTTGCTAACAAGAGTTCTGGGCCGAGAGATATAACATGCATATGGGACTATGCCGGTCAGATGATTTATTATATAACTCACCGGGTAAGTGGTTAATTTAAACTATACGGTAACAATATTTTCAAAACAAATGGACCCGAAACATCGATCTTTCTTGTCTCATTGAATTTTGTTTTGAAATTATATAGTAAGCGTCTCTTAATTGGTAACAATATTGTCAAAAATAAATTCACAGGTTGTTTGCTTGTAATATTTTTCAGATGTCATTTAAACAATTTGCACTATCAAAACTGTCTTATACCCCATTCAGACTAGCTTTGCATTACGATCGGTTGTAGCAATTGCAGCACCCAATCGCAAAGTAAAATCGCGTCTAAAAGCTCACCAATATTAGTCGATAAGTAATCGATTTCGCATTTGTTACCCGTTGCGATTGGATGCTACAATCTTTATTACTCCCGATTACCATGGAATCCGATCGCAACGGATTCCACAGGCACTGATTGGCTGAGGTCAAACAAAACAGGACAACCTATATCGTTGCTAGTGATGTAAAGTATCAAAGTAGAAAGGTGTCTGAATGCTGTCGAAGTTTGCGAACAATTTTGGTTACAACTGTTTACCACCGATTACATCGCAACCGGTCGCAATGCAAAGTCTAGTCTGAATAGGGTATTAGTTAAAATCTGTAAAAACGTTATGTTAAAACATTGAATTCTTCATTAAAAATAATATAATTAATATGTTATGTATTGAGGCAGACATGTTGTTTGCTGATTAAAATAATCTACAAAAATGATTAAACCAGTCAATTTTTATATTAATAAAGTGTATACTGTAATAATGTTGGAGCGATATTTTTATTTATTTATTTTTATTTATTACGGTATACAAACATGTACAAAACGGTAGCACGCAGCTAAAAATGTTTGTGTTACAATTGATGAAAAATATTTAAAACAAATCTAATTAAGCTATAAAACACATTGCACACTTAATTAGTTTAAAAATACTTCAATTCATATTTACAAAAATTAAATCAGGTAATAAATAGTAAGAATAGGAATTATATATATATCTGTCTCTTATACACATCTAGATGTGTATAAGAGACAGCAACATTATCAGAGTTTCAATTTTCCCACCAGAGCCGGGTTTTAAGAACTAATAAAATTTATTGGGTTTTTTGTTTCAATAAGAAATGCATTTTTATGACATTTTTGTGTTGCAATTATATTATAGGCAGCCACCAGCCAAGCTTTCTTCAAGTCATCAACTTTTCCATGCAGTTTATGAAGTATTATTTTTTTAAAAATATTATATTTTGTATGTCGATGAGAACAAATCTTTTTTTATTCTATTATATTTTTAAAAAATCAATTTAGCAAATAAATGTTGAAATTTTCAACTTTTACATATTAAAATTTTAAATGACTTGTGGCAGACTGTAACACGATAGGGTACCCTTGAAAACATGTTTCATGTTTGAATTTTGCGTTAGTCATATGCTGTTTGCATATTTACTATTTGTATTTTCAGGTTTTCCTCACAGATGGGTCATCTTACGGAGTAGTGTTTAGTTTGTTGGATAATTTGGAAGAATTTGCAAAACCAAGAGATATTCATAAAGTAAATAACCATATTAATTTGATTGTTGTCTTAAAGATCTTGTGCATTAGTAAATTTTGCGTGTTATTCTCACCTAAAAGGAACATTAAAAAAAATGTAACCTTTCTAGCCGTGCCCCACCCTCTTGCGCAGATTGTGAATTTTGGCTTTTGTAAGCCTTTTCACATGTAGTCTCAGCTATTGTTTAGTTTTTAACTAATCAGCATCAAGTCTCACTACCCAAGACATATAAGTATTTCACTTTTTGGAATATCTGCAAATATTATTCTCCTGAAGACGATTGAAGCAACTCAATCGATCGTCGAGAAATTCTTAACCAACAACAGTTCTTTTCAGAACTATATCTACTTGGTGTACCGCAAGCATTAATATATATTATTACTTTGCCATTCAAACCTCCAAACAATATTTTTAACTTCCTGGTACAATCAATAGGGGAAATTACCACATACAACATGATTCTGATTTGTTTTGTTTCTGGTTTTCTGTTCTATCCCTGTTTGCTTTTTTTTAAAATTATTATTATTTCCCAGGCAGTCCCTAAACAAGATTTTTTTCCTTATATTTTCGGGTCTTTGCCTTCTTCCTTTTTCGCATATCTTTACTATTAATTAACTAATTTATCACTGTTATATTTTTCTTTTGCAAAAAAGGAAGTTAATAAATGTTATGTTGATTGATTGATTGATTGAGCAAATTAATAAAAATTAATCTTAGTGTAGGCGTAGACCTGCCTCACATTTGCACTGTAGGATTTCTTTCTAACAAGTGTTAGTCCTGAAGTATTTTTCCTCCTCTGAGTATTTTGTATTATCCAATCTGTTATACGATTGCAAAAAAGTGAATTACGATTTTTTATTTTTTTTTATATTTAGTACAAGATAGTTTTTTATATAATGTCTAGACAACATAGGAAAAAAAAGAAGACATTACTCAAATGCAGTTCGTATTAGTGCTGTTTTCTGGGTAGCATCATACATGGTGTTTATGGTCACTTCATTCAACCATAATAATACTTTTATTGAATTTTTTTTTTTTCAATTAATATAAAATCTCATCCCGCAACAGATTTTTAGAAACAGGAGAGCTTTGAGACAAAAAAATAAATTAATATGGCCTAAACTACTTTTTGAGGATTAATATTCTCTGAAACAAACCCTGCTTGACATAGTTTCTAGATGATATTGGTTTTAGATGTATTTTTTACAATGTATTCATGATTTTTAATAGGTCCTATTGAAATTTTATTGTTTTATTTTATATT
>NW_022718865.1:0-1947 GCF_011630105.1 Anneissia japonica
ACAAAATGAATTTTATCATCAATATCAGATTCTGAGAAAGTGTTCCAAGTTGCAGTCTCATTGCATAGTTCCAGGTCTTGTTTTAAAATAGCTAATTCTGCCTCTCTGATTATATCAAATGATTTACAGTTAAATAAAAAATGACGAATATCTTCGGTTTCGCTACTTTGGCACAATTAATTTCTTTAGACCATTTGCAGGTCTTGCCATCAAGGGGTAATGACTTCTTTTCCATGCTTATGTGTATGTCACCAATGATTTAGTGTCACCCTCAGTGCCAGGTACAATAATTAGAGCAAAGTCTTACACAAACAAGAATGACATTGGAAGGTCTCTCCATCTAAAAATCCACTCCCTTTAATTGCACTACAGTAACTCACCTTGAACTTACATCACATGCATGGCTTACTGATTTATTGTACACTGTACAAAGAATTAATCAATAATTATTAATTGAACAAAAATCCTAACCAACCTTTTTCCAACAGTTGATTAATTAGCTCAACATCACCCTCTTTGGCAGCTTGTAGTATAAGGGACATCGTCTGTATACCATCCGACGGTAAACTCTTTGAAAGTCCTTTCTGACTATGTAAATCCACCCATTTCCATTGGAACTGGTCTGGGGCATCTTGATAAGGAGTCAATGGACTGAGAGCCCGTGACATGGAACCAGACGACTGTAGTTTCGTACTAGACTGACGTTCTTGCATTCGTAGCCACACTGTTTTGAAGTATTTCTTCATGTGCAGTAACACGAGATTGAACCCATCCCGAAGTTCGGCACAATCCTCATCTTCAGGTAGTTTCAAGAGAAACTCCTTGATAAAAGTCACAGCCTTCTTAAAATCTGGCAAGAAAGCAACATTAAAAAATAAATAAATGTAATAACTCTTTAGAAGGTGATGCCTAAATTTAGGTCCACTGAAGTCCCTATAACTAGTGTTTACTGTAAGTCATTAAAGTAAACATATTAGTACTGTAGTACTAGGGTAGGCCCTACTTCTACTCTAGACCTACTGTACATTGTACTGCAGGGTAGTACTTAGTAATAGCAAGGTGAACCAGTCAACTAGCCCTCCTCCCCCAGCCAAGTCGCACCTTACAAATTGCCAATGAAGCCTGGTTTCCATAAAATCGCCACACTGTCGCTACAACGTTTTCACTGAAACCCTTGCACCGCATAGCTCTCCCCGATGCAATCAGCAACGTTCCCCGATTCAACTGACAAATCAATGAAACCAGGCTTTACAAACTCTGAATAACTGAAATGAAAACTTCCTGAAAACTACATTTTTGTATAGACCATCATCAAATTATTTTCATCAACGAATTGTTTGTGTTTGTACCATAACTTAACTTTGATTGATTTTGTCAAGATGGTTTTAAACGCAACAGAGAAAAAGGAGTTTATTATACTGAATTTAGAATAATTTTATTACCCGATTACGATGTTATTGAAACACTGAATGTAATAGTTGTCTTGGTGTTGTTTTATCATCATCAATATTTTCACATTTATAGCACTGAATTTCTAGCTTCAGAACTAGAAAGCCAATTGTTTAGGGGAAAGTTTGCTAGTGGGCGACCAAATAAAGTAAAGTAAAGCCTGCGCAGGGAACATACCCTCCGTGCAAAAATTTGGCCTAGAAATCCGTCCGCGCATTTCGGAAAATAAGGGCTGATTTCTGTGCAGAAAATTATTCTTTGACCTAATAATATATAATGTATTATTATACAGTAATTATGATTCACAGTATGGGTGGGCGAGTTTGTTAGTGGATGAGCTTGTAAGAGGGAACTGTGTATAGTCAGGGGGAAAGATTGTTAAGAGGGGGAAAGTTTGTTAGAGCGGGCAAGTTTGTTAGGGTGTGGTTTGTTGGGGGCATCTTTGTAAAGTTGCGGGAAAGTTTGTAGGGGCAGATATTGAGATGTAAGGGGCAGGGG
>NW_022718866.1:0-815 GCF_011630105.1 Anneissia japonica
ATATATATATATATATATGAAGTTTGAAAGGCAAATGGGAAAAATCCATAAAACAGCAAACGGCCATATAATGCAAAACAATTTAAAATTAAAACGGAACAGTAGAGAAATCCGATCAGAATGACAGAATAAACTATATTTATATATATAAATATATATATTATTTTGAATCTGTTCAACCATGAAGCCCCGGTGGTCAAATAATTATTATGACGCTCAGCTCATTGACAGCGAGAGGTCGTGGGTTTGAATCCCGTCGGAGGCATTTTATTACAAAATGTTTTTATTTATAGGAGATTGAGAGCTATGCTACACGATGTACCATCATGTCTTTTATTCGAAGACTGTACTAAACTTGCTTGAAACGTATAGTAAAAACGTATATATATAGTGTATATACACCCTGATATAATAGAAATATTGTAAACGCCTTATGGTGATGACGAGTGATTTTCTCAGACTCGGCTAAAGATAGGGATAATCACTACAAAAAAGCTCACAAAACAAATAGCCACGAAGGCTAGGAAAAAGCTTAACAAATAATAGAAACCTTTACAAAAATAAAATACTGTTCATCTGCTATAAATATTAATATTAATAATACAAAAAAGAATTAGAAAACTATTCTAAATTAATTCTTAAAAACAAACCCCATATTGAAATGGTGAACTGTCTAGCAGTGATGAGGAAACTGCAAATGAATTTAATAAACATTTCAACATCTATTGCAGTGGTGGCTCAAGGATATATTTTATGAGGGGTGGGGCTAAGATGTCCGACTGGGGAGCTAAGTATTTATGGGTGTAACTATAGGG
>NW_022718867.1:0-2930 GCF_011630105.1 Anneissia japonica
TCATCCCACCTTTATTCATCACAAAGAAAAAACAATTTTTATAAGCAACATTGTGGTTACACAATCATCCATAATGCAATATGGCAATGTAAAAATACTGGAGAAATTTTTGGCATACGTTTTTAAAATGAGTTGTTTAGTTAAAAGTTATTTAAAATATTTGCGGATATGTTTTTCTATCATAAAAACTTGGAAAACTGAGGTGTAACACCATTTGTTCAGATGTTTTAGGATGTTTGCTTTGTAAATGCAAAACGTTCCTAATGAAAACAGATGGTCTATATAAACGTTTCCTGTACCAAGCACAATATTTTTAAAATTTGCTTCAATACCATAATTAATAATGCTAAAATGATTAATAAAATTCCACAGGTCATGTGATTCTGTACAATAATAAAAAAAAAATGTGCGTCATCTTCAACAACATTGCACTTTGGACATGTATTTATTTTCGATAATTTTCCATGTATGTAACCAGAAAAAAAGTTTAAGCTCGTGAAACAACCTACTCAAACGTTTTCATTGTTAATCATTACTATATATTGTCTGCTAAAATCGCAAAAAACGGTTAACATGACGCAAATTGTGTTTCCATTCCAATGATAAGACATAATATTTGTATAAGATCCCTTGTGGCTTAGCACAGCAAGTTTAGCGATTTAAAGAAAGAAAGTGCATATAAAACAATATCGCAACATGCTTGTATTTCTGGGCATTTATGTTCCCATCTTATAGGCTAAATACAATACAACAAGAGCTTACTTTATTGTAGTGTCAAACAACATTATGAGGAATCGATGTGACTTACATTTTAAGTTATCCAATCTCCACTCATTTACAATAAACCTATGGTACTCTGACTTATCTGTGATGTCTTGGATTATTATGGTCGGGTCGGGCGATGATTTGCTTCGCGGCTTGATTTCATAAAGGGATCACAATGAAATTAATAATTTTAGAAGTGGACAACGCATAACCCAGTCCATTAAAATAGAAATGGGATCTGTAAAATTGTCAGCGACCAAAAGCAAGAGTGGAGACAGGAAGAAATGAATGAGACAGAAAAAGGGAGGAAGAGTGACCACTAGGTCTATGCAGGAAGGGAGACAGCAGGTAGCGGATTGGAAGGAAAGGAAGGAAAGAAAGGGAAGATGAATAACAAACCCTTTACACAGTAAGTAAACTGTAGTAAGAAATATAACATTTGTAAATTGACTGCTTTTAATTACAGATTTAATGCGATGAAATAGTTTGTATTGAATAAATTAAACATGGGAGCACGAGGTCCTAGTTATTTATGTTTTATGAGAAAATATACTGCCTTTATTATTTCATATTATAAGGTCAGCGTACGTTTCAGATTCACTTATAACGCGAAATAGAGGTGATATAAGTATGTAAAAATATTATATATATGAGCAGACTATAACTCTTTACTGAAAATACTGTGATATACTCAGAGCAAGTTAAGCCACCATCAAACAAGTATTCTCATTAAAGTGAAACAGCGCAGTCGGGGCTTTTTTAACTGGTATCTCAGTGCTTTTTGAAGTAAACTATTTGATTGGGTAAAAATAAAACGCTACGAAGAACATTTTAAAGAAACGTATTTTGCTCTATGAAAAAAAAAAACATATCGTACCACTTTAAGTTGGCATTAACAATGCAAATAACACGAAATCGATGACATATGTGCTTTATTGAAGTCACACGCCATTAAGTATTGACAAGTCGATATAATGAAATCATCTGATGTATTTAAATAGTATTAGCATCAGAGACTTCCGAATTAAGGTACTTATACGACGTATCCGCCATTAAACTGAATATAACGGGCTGTATGAATACAAAATATTTGTGATGGATCGTTCCGAAAAGCCCCGTTTAAAAAAAAAACGACAGCGTTTGGGAGACATACGCGTATTCCTGGCCCTGTTGTTTTTATTGGTCAATTGTTCTGTTTGACGCTCCAGAAAGGTTCATATTTTGTACAGTTGATTACGTTGATTTCAACTTTATGGGAAAAGGAATCTTGTGTTCTGCCAGTAACACTGACAGAGTGGTAGAAATTATAGTAACCATTACAATCCATCGTTAGTAGGATTCATTAAGAGGTGTTTGAAGCAGTAAAACTGTTTTCCCCAGGTTATTTGAATATATTATTAAGGCCAATTATTGAATGTGCCTCACATGTTTGGTTTCCTTTCCAATAGAGCACCATCAATCAAATTGAATCTGTGCATAGGCGCTTTACGAGATCTTGTTTTCCATATTATTTTCAAACACATTTTTTATTTTCGACGAACATTATGAACACAGTTTGCACAACTTAAAACTTCCTACACAATCTTCAATGGCTTTGGTTCCCTTCACTAGTCTGATTTTATGGTTTTCTTTTTGGATAATTTTAGAACAATCTAGTGTTTTATATTCTCTGTTCTTTGAATCTCCTGAATCATTTTTTTATGTTTTTTTTTCTTTACGTTCAGCCTATTTGTAGACCTGCAAAGCCTGTACATTTTTTTTTAGTTATTTATTTTTTTGATTTTTTTAAATTTTTTTTTCAAATTTGTTTTTATCTCATACCGCTAATGTGGGGTGAAATCCCAACTTCTGTTACTGACAATTCTTTTTTTAAGACTCTTTGTATAGTGAAGTTTTTGCTTTTTGACAATCCACCACAATAGTGTTTTTTTTTTTTTTTTGGTGATGTATTTGAAATAAGGTCTTGAAAATAACTGAATGAAATAAAATAAATTATTAGCTATTTCTCTACTAAAATTATTTTTCTCACATTATCTGCATTCCACAGAATCCGCTGTTGTTAATGCTATCTGGACGCAGGGTTTTCGGAACGCCGTCTTCAGCGGCGTGTGCGAAGCAAAAATCAGAGTCAGAAGTGGAACGTGAAATTTCGATATGGTTTCGAG
>NW_022718868.1:0-1372 GCF_011630105.1 Anneissia japonica
GGCTTTAATAACGAAATGAAGCATAATCAAAATGAGACTGTAAACTCTAAGCGAAAAAACCAGAGTAGGAATATAATATGGTTTAATCCGCCATATAGTATGAACATTAAAACCAATGTTGCAAAGTCATTTCTAAACCTTGTTAGTAAGCATTTTCCCCAGGGAAATGTGCTACATAATATATAAACAAAAATAATGTTAAAGTAAGTTACAGTTGTATGCCCAATATGAAAAGTGCTATAAGCAATAATAAGATATTGAGTATGAATAATAATATTAAAAAAGATGTATGTGATGATAAACCCACTCGTAATTGCCGTAATAAATGTGAATGCCCGCTGAAAGGTTCATGTTTGGCGATCGTATATTTGGCCAATGTCCTAGCTAATAATAATGTAATAAAATGTTAAATTGGTATGACTGGTGGGGAATTTAAGACAAGGTTTAATAACAACAAGAAATCATTCAATAATAAATCATATGAAAAGAATCTGAATTGTCTAAATATGTGTGGAAACTAAAAAATGAGAATACCAAATTTAAAATAGAGTGGAACATAGTAAAGCACTCATCTGTAAAAAGCGCAGTGTTTGCTAATTGCAAATACAAATACAAATATCTTTATTGCAATCATATAAAATATAGATTGAATTTACAATCAAAAATTTACAAAGTCATTAATAAAAAAAAACATTAAAAAAACCAAGTGAATCGCAAAAACATCAAGAATTAGTTACAAAAGTTAAATACCAAATTTAAAATTTAAAGATATTGCACGGTTAAGCAAAAAAAAAAAAAACACACAAAGAGGACCACATTAAAATCCATAAAAAAATAAAACATGATTAAAAATTAACCAAAAAAATTAGATCATCTACCAAGGCTAGCAAAAACAGAGCAACTGCAAAACAACCAGGAATCTACCTGGGGCCTTCTATGGGGAGGCTGATGCTAGGGCCCACCCAGCCTTCCATGGTGACAACTGTGATGGAAACTTTAGCTATCCTTAATGCTAATAAGACAATCCTACTTAATAAAAGGTCAGAACTGGTATCTAAATGTAAGCATACAAAATTTCCACCTGATCGCGGCTAATATGCAAAACACTTTTGTATGTATGAGAGCAGTTTGTGCTAACGATCAGTCTATCTGAGGATCATGATAGCGTAAAACCTACGTTATAGACTCGCGTCCATCTATGTTCAGCTAACCTATATGTGTATATGAATATATATATATGTATATATATATATGTCTCAAAGAAATATATAAATATAAACGTAAACAAAAATAAAATGATTGCATATGTTGACATAATAGAGACATGAAATTTATTCAACACAAATATTTCTGACACGCCTGTGTCCTTCCT
>NW_022718869.1:0-715 GCF_011630105.1 Anneissia japonica
TGTTTATTTAAATGAAATGTGATGTACATTTCAACAATGGCTTCTGCCTCGAAAAGACCAAGACAGTGTATTTCCATTGATACGATACTGAGCGTAATAAAAGCCTTTGAGAACCACGAGTCCAATTCAGCGATTAGAAAACGTTTTGGACTTTCGAAGTCTACGGTAGCGACCATATGGAAAAACAGAGAGAAAATACAAAGACACATTTCAACAAACGAAAACCCTGCTAAAGCAAGAAGACGTGGATGGAGCAGCAGAAGGATAAGGGACTGTCTGTTCATGGACCGTTGTAATTTATTACACTTAAAATAAAATTTTTAATCACAAAATTTCAACCAATTACAGTACCTCAAAATATACTTTTTACTTTTAAAGATGCGAAACTCTAACTCATTTATGGACATAAAAAATAAATTTGTGTTAGTTTAGACATCGGCAGAAAGTAAAAGTTAGCATGTTTCTGGTAGTACTTTTATTAAATTCGGGGAAAAGCTAGGGAACGTTAGGGTTAAGTTACGGGTTAGTTGGTGTAGTTTTGTTGTGGGTCGACAATAACAATAATAAGACCTGCTAATTATGTTAAAGAACTCTCTGATTTATTCTAAAACTCCAACTATGAAACCAACCACGATCTTACATTGATAGTCCTGACCTCTATATCTCATAACTATAGATGGCGCTATACTATATTTGAGATACTACATACTTCTCC
>NW_022718870.1:0-291 GCF_011630105.1 Anneissia japonica
ATTGAAAATAGAGGGCGGCAGACTGAATTTCGACACTATCAGACCGATAGTTCGTATACTGTAAAAGCAAAATTCGTGTGGCATTACCAACCAACAGGGGGTTTTAAATTAAACTTGACAAGGTTCGCCAGGCACGTCGTATAAGGTATTCGTACTTGTGCGTTAACATTTTAAAATTGTTAATATCACTTTTCAGATAATTTAAAGCACGTTTCAGGTCATTTTGAATATTCCAAAATTTACGCGCCGTACGCTCCCGTACGCTCATTTCCACGCCCACAGCACGTAATG
>NW_022718870.1:322-1204 GCF_011630105.1 Anneissia japonica
GTGCGCAAGGACGTTAAGACGTATGTGTACACATTCTTAAGTCTTTAAAATGCTCAAAATTACTCTTTTCCTTTAAAATTCCTTTTAAAATGCTCAAAATTACTCTTAAATAGAGCATGTTTTAGCATATAGTATTTTTCAATCATAACCGTGCGTGCTTCGTGAGGGTCAAAGTACGGCGGATCACCTAACTCGTCCTCAGTGACGAGTTCAAATCTAGTTATTCTTCTTTCTTTCTCCCCTTTTCTGTTCGCACGATATCTCAAAATTGCCACGAGTTACGCACACGGTCGCTACATCGATCATTTTGCCTTCGCCTGGAATAGTCATGGTAAGCTTTTCAACGCGCTCAGTTATGCGTAACGTCATCTACGTGCAATTTTGCGTTTTTACATTATCGATCATATCAGCCTAACCAATTGCCCTTTCAAAATCGTATTAAGTGAGCATTAACTTTGGGTTAACGTTGAATGTACTGTACCCTAATTTTACGTGTGCGCTTCATAATACGCGCGCACTCGCGCGTCAAATTTTCAAAATGCTCGAAATCACTTTTTAATTAAATTAGAGCACGTTTCAGGCCATTTTGAGCATTTCAAAATTTTTCATAATTTTCCACTACGCGCGCGCACTTTTACTTGCGCATCACGTATGGAAGTTAGAAATTAGGTTTTTTTTTACATATTTTGGGTTCCTGACATTGTTTTCACAAATTTGCATTCTTTTTGGTCATCTTTTGGCCAATAACAATACCGTACGTGCGCATCAAACATAGGTATCTTTGCGCGTATTTTTGCAGCTATACAGTGAAATTATACTAAAATCAGACCTATTTTTAATCAGTTATAGCTCCTTAGGTTGAAAGGTGACCCCCAATTTTTA
>NW_022718871.1:0-2719 GCF_011630105.1 Anneissia japonica
GTTGTGGGGGGGGGGGAGTGTCGGGCCCATATTAACAACAGCTTTAAAGTGTCCAGCAAAACCATTGTAACCGGGGCATTCAGACTTAAATACATCAGAGAATCTCGCCACAACAGAGAGAAATCGCTGTCTGTCAGACTGGCTCAAGATATGGTCTGGGTCAATGCTAATGGATGGGTAACTTTGGTCGGGAACCACTATGGATGGTTATAGAGGAGGTGCGGACTGAGGGTTAACAGAGGTGGGGCTGAAGGAGGGAGTGACTTGGCAATTGTGCGCATGCTTGCAAACAGAGACAGGGTCAAAGGTATCATTCGGAATCCGTATCCTACCCCCACACTTCTCACTATGTCTGGAGTGGGCCATGTACAATGGTTGTTAGTGAAATGGGGCTGAATGGCATATTCACGGTCCAACTCGGATGGCAAAGAGACCTCAAGAAATTCTCCTTGAAGAACAGTAGTTTTTTAGGAGGACCCCTCTAACGACGTGAGTGAAGCGAGCATCCATAGGGGGATGTGGAGAAGGAGAATCGCTACCGTACTTATAAATGACACCCCCCGCATTGACCTGGCGAAACTTTGGCCTAACACTAAAGTTATTGAGCTCCATAAAGGGGCTACCAGCAAGAATTTCAGAGTCCAAGCTCTCAATTACTAGTACCTCAAAAACAAAATATTGAGTGCCTCTAGTCAAGTTCAATTTAGTTTCCCCAATTACATTCCGGGAGGATTTGCCGCCGGTCTGGTTGGCTGATTGGGTTGTCTTCTTGATTGTAGCATTTAATCGCTGGCAGTTGAATGGCGAATAAGATTACCGGTTGCACCTGTGTCGATTACTAAACGAACAGGTTGAGAGTGAACAAACATATCCAAATATGGAGAGACGCTTTGTAGTGACCCTGCATGTGGAAACAGACTCTCTCATTTCACATGCACTGCGGGTTTCCTCAGTATCATCATCTGAAATGTCCAAGACTTGTCGGGCTTTGATCATGAACCGCTTTTTTCATTATCAGGAAGGAACTTGCACTGGCTGAGGAAGTGGTTACTGGGCCTGCCTGCAGTTTTGCACAATGGACACGACTTGACATTTTGGCGTTTAAACGGGCTTGGGGTTGATCGTGATGGAACAGTAGATGACCGAAGAGCCGTAACGTCGGACGTGGCATGTAATTCTCTGACTAATGGCTCAAGGGCCTGTGATATCTCAGGTTTTAATGATGCCAATGTGCGTGAACGAAGCTCAGGTGCATATCTCTGTTTAACGAGTCGTGGTAAGTCCGGATGAATTAGGCGGAGCCAATGAAGGACGACCATGTTCTCAATGGTAGGAGTAAGTTCCTCTTCCTCTGCAATAAGTTGCCCGTGGTGTGTGATGTTCGACTCTGGTGTCAAGAGAGAGTCTTCTATAAAGGCGCATACTCGCTGATAAAGATCTTCATAACGTTCATCAACTCCTAACTTAATGTCATTCAGATCTAAGAAATGGCTTCCACTGGTTTGGAAGCCGTAGTGCAGTCTGATTAATTGCCATATTGCAGCTAATGAAGTGGAGCCTTTAACTATAGAGCTCCGCGCAATAATGGGGAAATAATTGGCGATTTGGCCTAGCAAAAGCTCAACGATATTGTTTTTCTTTAGAGCAGTTTTGCGAACGGCTGCAGGAACGTCATCGGCGTCGTCTACGAACCCTCGGAGGGGCTGAGCTCTAGACTTTTTCAACCAGCTAGCGCCGATAAACGGGGTGAACGTGGAATCTAAAGATAGAGTGTACATAATGTTATTTTTCCACGCTTCGAAACTAGTTATTGTTTCAGTTCGTGTTAAACTCCACTGTATGGGAGCACGGTTGTTGTTTGCCATTGTGAGATCGGTCACCACAGACTTGTCGTGTAAACAGCTCTGGGTACTCGTCCGATGTAGACGGTAGGTATCAGCGTGACCACTCACAATTTTTGATATACCCAATTAATGGGTCCTAATTCCCCAAGATTCAGCAAAAATTGCCCAAAATTACCCAAGCTTCCTGAAAATTCATTAAAATTTGAAAAAAAAACCGCGTGTTTTTCGCATGTATAGTTTCCCTTTTAGTTCAATTTTTTATTGTAATTGTTTGTGTTAATTATTAAAATTAATATTCATGAGGTGATAATACGGATAGAAAAATACGCCCTCAGTCGGCCAGTGTTCTCAGTAGATCGGTGATGAATGTAATGCATTAATTAGGTAAGATCAATGGCAACGCAAATCACAAACAGTTCTGGACCCATGTTTATAGCAATTAACAATGCTATGTGCACTTCGTTGAGTTTTGCTTACTTGAATGGACTGACATATACTTTGTTACTT
Organism: Anneissia japonica; assembly: GCF_011630105.1. Taxonomy (NCBI): domain Eukaryota; kingdom Metazoa; phylum Echinodermata; class Crinoidea; order Comatulida; family Comatulidae; genus Anneissia; species Anneissia japonica. The sequence goes on from NW_022718871.1 coordinate 2,352, forward strand.
CTTAATTCTTCCTCTATGATAAAAATATTTAATTTTAGTAAAAATAAAATACCCAAGGATTTGAACGGAATACCCAAGAACCCCAGAAAAAGTCAAAATACCCAAGAACCCCAGAAAAAGTCAAAATACCCAAGATCTTGGGTAAATACCCAAGCAGTGGTCACACTGGTAGGTATTCTTCGATTTTCAGGTCTTTTACGTACCGTGGTATGTCGTGGGGATTTGAAACCGCTACCACCACGCCAGTTAAGGTAATTGTAAACTTTAAATGAAAGAAGGACACACTCGAGCATCCACAACACTTTATAGTTTATTGCTGAAAAACACAGCGAACAATTCAGGGTCAACATTAACAAACAACACGCCGC
>NW_022718872.1:0-896 GCF_011630105.1 Anneissia japonica
GCCCTAAGGAACTGGAAACGTACGATCTGTCGAACGAGCGACACGGCGGCGGCGTCTGGAAGGTTCACGTTCCGTCCGGCTCCTTCAACTCCACGTCGATTCCTTCGCACCCGACGCCTGGAGATTGGGTGTCCGAGACGAAGTTCGCCGACGCCGATTTCGTGTACAGGATCGGTCTCAACGGGATAGTCGACAGGGTCGTTTTCTCACGATCGGAAACGTTCGGTGTCAAAATCAAAGTGGTGGACAGGACGACGACACTCGATCACGGGTTCATCGTTACCGCCGTCCCGCTCCTCTTCCCGGAAGGCCGGGTGCCCGCTACGGCGATGATGAACACGGTGCCTCGAAAGGTTACCTCGAAGAGGTTTTCACTTCTGCGAAGGAAGAACTCCGGAAGAGTTTAGAGCGAACGAACACGGAGGAGGGAGATCACTTTCTCTGCGAACGTCCAACTGAAAAGACATGAAGGAGTTCCTGTTTTCAATCGTTCTCAGCTCCGACGATCACGGATTCCTGTCCGACGATTTCTGCGGCGGAGCGCACGTGTTCGCTTCGGACGACAGCGGCATCAAGGCAATCGTCAACTTTCGTAATGCATCCGCCTACTTTCACGGGTTGTTCGAGTCGCCGTTCGCGATGGCGTCCCTTCACCTAAACGTCGACGTGGACGATGCTCGGGCGTTCGTACTATTTGCAGAGTTTGCAAGAAATTTGGGATTCGACGGTTCTTTAACCGACGTCGTTCAACTCGACGATCGGTATCTCAAGTACTGGAACGAACGGTTGTTGAATTACGAATGCATATGATATACCAATTAAAAAAAAATAGATTACAAAGAATTATTTTGTTTTCGATAGTCTCTTTATTTACTACACAAACACACACACACACA
>NW_022718873.1:0-1012 GCF_011630105.1 Anneissia japonica
TATATTTACAATATTGCAGAAGTGAACCAGTACTTTTCATTATTTATTTTGTTGTCTATTTGTTCAACTTTGATTTCTTTTTTTTTTTAACTCTGCAGGACATGGTGCAAAAATTCTTGGTAATGTTGACTGAACACAGTGATGAAAGCCTGAGGCTTCTTGCAGTTCGTCTTGACTTCAATGAAATATACAAAGCAAAGGAACCGAAATTACGAAGTCCCATGATATTCAATAAACAGAGAAAGAGGGTTTACTAAGCAAGACTTCAACAAATCTCTTGTGTAATTTACCAAAGAGATAATAGCTTAATTTGATTGCTTTTTCATTTAGAAAATATAATTTTTATTCAAAGATTGTATTTCCTGAAAATTGACCTTTCATTTCCAGAGTGTCAAACTTAATATTGACCAATCAGAACAGGGCCAGGAATATGTGCGTATCATACATGCGTTTTCCCACAAACGCATTCGTTTGCGTATGTTTGAACACTAGTTTTTTGTGGGATCAAAGCAACAATATCCAAGGGAGCGGGCTTACTAGAAAGGTCGATTCCAGTGCATTGGTGTGGAAGATTCCATTACTTTAAAGGGTTGGTGCTCAACGGATAAGTTAAAGCTCACCAAGGGCGGCTCATTCCCCTTCAATAAATATGGCATCAGCAAAAGGTACCACCATCGTTCGTCTATGGCTTTACACCAATGTGCAAGAACACAACATTGTTTAACTACTTTTTGATGACATTTAAATGCTTAGAGTATAGTCCATTATTATATGAGCTTTCATTGTATACTGTGACAAATTAATACCAGTCTCTTATACATTGCTGGAGCTGTTCTGTTCATGTTTTTTTTTAAATAAACCTAACAAAGGTGAAGTGCTGTCAGTGCGTTATTTCATTCATGTTGTTAAAAGGACTTTAGAATAGGCAAAACATGGCACCATTTAGCTCAGGTTTATTTTATTATTCACCAATAAAATACATTAAAAACAGAGGGCAGCATAAGCTGAAATC
>NW_022718874.1:0-4431 GCF_011630105.1 Anneissia japonica
TTTTTTATAACAAACTGTTGTAGCAGTCATCGGTTGTTATAGTGATATGATCAGTATATGTGTGCGTATTTATACTTAGCTGTGCGTATGCTGATTTTTGCTCCTGCGGTACGCGTTTAATTAACTGCACATCAGCAGTACAGTATGGATACGATGAATAACTATTGTAATTTGTATTGTGTTAGAAAGAACTTGTTTGTAATGCTATTTTAATAGATTTTCGTCAAAGAAATAAACATTTCAGCATTCGAGACAGAATACAGTCACTGACGTCCTTTTAGGTCAGTGCAGGCAGACAGGTAAAATCGTGCGATGATTTCATAACTAGGCTAGGCTACGGCCTAGTAGTAGTAGGAGGAGGCCCCGGCGGCCTCCTACCTGGCCGTAGGCCTACATCTAAATTTGATCCCTGGGTCTTTAAAATAGGTCTAGAATATTCCTATTAAACGTTCAGTTTGTTGTGTTTATGAGGGTCCATTGATTCAATGAATTCCTTAATTGTTCATACTTAATATTGAATTTGAAGTAATTTTCTTCGGGTTTTAATTAAGCTTGTTTTACGAAAAAATGAATTTTTTTGGCACATGTCGAACGCTGACGACACCCAACTCTAGGTGAGTCTCAGAGGTAACACTGATTGCAACGCAAAGATCCATCGCCTCAAACAGATATACGAAGGTGGATGCTCACTAGCGGATGCTCACTAGCAAACTGAAGTTAAATGAAAGCAAAACAGAAGTCATCCATCTGTCATCACGTTACAGAAAATACACCGTTTCAATAATAGGAATAGCAGGCGACCAAACCTCTGTGGTATCAAGTGATACAATTAAAAACCTTGCAGTGACTATCGACGCTCACGAGTATGGACGTACATGTTCAAATATCACACGATCACCACTCTCCAGTACCATGTACATAAGTCGCCTAAGAAAGTTTCTGGACAAACCATCTTGTGAAAAGCTCATCCATGCATATATTTTGTCTAAGCTAGACTACTGCAACAGTCTACTTTCTGGCTTGCCAGAAGGTTACTTAGACAGAATTAGAGAGTGGGGCCAGGAAGTATGACCATATATGTGGCAAAATGGTTAAGTTGTCGCACAGACCAGTATTGAGTAAAGGAGCTATAAAATATGGTAGTTCAAAAAATTGCCTAAAAATCCAATTTTTTTTTTCACTATAGATCAACAGTTTAATGTCTTTTAATCATGTCCCAAAGTATTAGTTCTGGAAGTGATCAACAAATCGTTTTATTTAATGTTATTTAGATAGATAATTCTATTAAACAATAAATGCACAAATAACTTTGGAAGTCAATTACTCAAAATCATGTTTATCTTGACTCTAAGAGTGCTGTAATTTCACTTTCCAATAACTTAGGCTTGAAATGTCCAATTTCAATGAATGACCCCTCATTTTAAAGATCACATACTCAGGTATCTGAAAATACTAATAACTTGAATTTCAATTTTGCTACAACTTAGCCATTTTTCCACAATGTGCCTCATATCACCAATAATACTGCAGTTACTCTGGCTTCCTGTCAGACAATGTATTGACTATAAGGTCCTTCTTGTCGTCTTCAAGGGCATACACCGAAAGGCACCGGATTACATCACATCATTCTTGCAGCAGCGAGTGGTATGCGCAGGATCCGGCCAGGACTTGAAGTTGGTCGTTGCACTCTGCCGAAACAAATCGTATGGTTCAAGGGCCTTCTCCGTTCACGGGCCCATCCAGTGGAACAAGCTTCCCAGGGATATTACCGAGTGTACCACAGCGAACAGTTTTAAATCCCGTCTAAAAACATATTTATTCAAACAAGTGTTCGAATACTATACTGTAAAGCGCTGTGAGAATGATTTATTGTTTAGTAGCGCTATATAAAAATAAATTATTATTATGGACTGGGCACTTTAATTTCAAGCCCCATAAAATACTCTTTACTTTATTTTGTCTTTGCATTATTCAAAGGAAATTAAATTTTTTCTATCTTTGCAGATGAATCAAAGAAGACAATCAATCTAACCACAAGCAAATTGACAGAGAACGACATGGTTCGATTAAGAAAGCTCCTAGAATCCTACAAGGAGATCAATCAAGGTAATTTTGATTCAATACCTTGCTGTGCATTTCACTTGTGTCCTTGAGCAAGGCACTTTATCTATGTTGCTTCTCTCCTCCCAGGAGTATAAATGGGTACCTGGTGGGGTTGCCTGCTACTGCACCAATATGGCAGCAACACTAAAGCATCCCAATGACCAGGGAAAACAAAAAGGAAAGGTGCTAATAAATACCAAATAACAAACAAATAACAATCACTCTACAACCTTCAGGATTTTATCATACGGTTTTAGACAGGAATCTAATTGGTGTTTGACAACCTAATATATGCCTACACCAGGGCCTCCTGTAAGAAAGATACAGAGTGGATGATGCTTTTTTGAGGTAGCATCACTGTTTATCGGTGATATGATGTAAGTTATTATTCTATTATTTCTTTAAAGATTTGGAATTTAAGGAAGTAGATCATACTGAAAGAGATGTATTATGGGAAACATGCACCCCAACAACTCAGACAACCGATAAAAGTAAACAAGACAAAACGGACGCAGCATTTACCGGGGATGAATTCCCATCCACCATTTCGCATGACCAGTTGCTGCTACGGAGTCTTACTACTAAACCTACAACGGTGAAACCAATTGTGTAAGTGAAACCTGCCTTGACAACTTTTGGGGTTTCCTTTTATTATCAATCATTATTACAAAAGCATAAAATATAGAATCGCAAACGCTCCAGGACATGGCTTCAAATGCCAGTCTAGTGCAGGTCTATAAAAGTCATTTTAGGGAGCATTGCAACTTTCAACAATTTCATCAATAAATGGAAGATGGGCCATTTCCAGTCCGCCAGCCAGAATTAGACACACATACTTTGGCCCACGGCTGATCCGCTCGAGTTGGCCTGGCCTAGCTATCGATGAATGGTATAGAGTACTGCAATTCTGATCGATAAAGAAGAAAGGTGAAAAAAGAATCAAAGTGCTATTGAGGACCTGGTTACTCTGTGTATTATGCCTGTATACTCTCCTATGTGATGTTTGCCACTTTTACCGCTGTGACTTAAAGGTGTGGTGCGAGGGAAGAGTTGGGTGTTCCCTCACTTATTTAGCCTGGGTTCCAGGCCCTAATTGTAGGTTACTCACTCTTTATTGCACTTAGTGCGCGCCATACCTAATTTAATTGGCGTCCCATACTCGATTTCTTTTTTTTTCTAAGAATTAGGGCCTGGGCAAACGATTCATGCGTGCAATTTCCCACATCAAATTTGATGTGGGATATCGTATGCATGACTGATTTTGTAAATCATGTGATTGGCTAACTTCATGCATATTAATCAATCTTGGTAAATTTTCGAAATTGAAGATGCGGATGTCTCGACTAGAACAAGCTAACCAGCTCCCTTTTGGCTACTACTTGAATAAAAACAGTTAGTATATAGTTCTGGCCTGCTGAGAACGACATGGATTGATAACCGTAGGCTATATACTTAGGAAACTTGCTCACCGCTAGCTGCTTCACAGATTAGGCCTTTAGAGTAGAATATTGTTAAAAAGGTAGGCCTCTGTAAGTTAGAACTTAAAAATACGCCAAGCCTCACTAGACTCTAGGCTAGGCCTACTACTCAGGCGAGGCCTGAGTCATCCTCCTGGAAAGTTAAAGTTTTGTTGTATTTGTATGGTATGCCGTCTAGGCTTAATTGTTTTTGCCATTGCCAAAATTAATCTTACTAGGGTTAGGCCCGTTTTATTAGGGAGGACTATTTAAATTTAGTCATGCCTAACTAGTCGACGCGAGCGCGAGTGACTCAGTTTCGTGGCTTCAAAAATATGAACATTTGATTGGTTGAAATTGTTTATTTCGGTCCGCCCATTTATCCAAATACGGAATATAAGATTACGTCATTCTTTTGGCATCCTGGTGTCTGACTTCAGTGTTTTACAAGTCGCTTATTCCGCCTATCTCTAAATTAAATTTCTCGTTGGTGGCGCTGTCCAGAATGAGAAAAATAATTTAAAAAAATAAGAGACTTGTGGCAAGTCTATCACTTATTGTGTGGTTCCAGGGGCTCTGACTCTGGAAGCGCCATAGTTTTTACCAATTTTAATATCTTATCTAATTGATTTGACACTTTCAATTTTTTTTGGCTGCTGTTAGAGAAGGAGCATCTGTGACCTACCAGTGTCTTAAAGAAACTCATGGAAGTATACAATGGTTTACGTATCCCTACCAAAGATGCAATCGAGTGAATAGTATGCAGAGGTAGCATCAGGAATTGCCTATTAGGCATGTCAAACAATTTTGTTAAAATGTTAAACATTTTGTTATTTGTTTTGTGTACTGCAGGCAATTGATCTACCCGCCA
>NW_022718875.1:0-544 GCF_011630105.1 Anneissia japonica
CATTATTATGTAAATTAGTAATATGTGGAATCTGTTTATATTTTTATACTTCCATTTCATTTTGTAATAAACAGATTCGAGTAAGGAAGGTTCAATGCACTGTACAACTAGATAACCTGGTCTTTATATCACTCAAACTTTTAACTTGTTCATTTGTAAATTAATTAGGTAATGTATAAAATGAGTAATGTATAACAATATCTGTCTCTTATACACATCTAGATGTGTATAAGAGACAGGGTCTTTATATCACTCAAACTTTTAACTTGTTCATGAGTAAAATATAAAATGAGTAATGTATAACAATATATAACAGATACTGGTAGTTCATCTTCAGGAATCTATAACAGTAGCTTAATGTTTAAAACGACAGAACGCAGACTTTTGACAAGTATCATTATTATGGAAATTAGTATTATGTCGATTCTGTTTTTCTTTTAATATTTCCCTCAGTGAAGAGGATGGGCCGATCCTGGAGATACTGCAATACCAGGCCAACCCGTGGCCAGGACGGAGCAAGCTCCTACTCCATGGCCTAATTTCA
>NW_022718876.1:0-1035 GCF_011630105.1 Anneissia japonica
TCTTTGGTTTATCTGACACAGGACTGACCTCTGCCTTTATAAACTTCCTGATATTCAAATCTAGGTACTCATGTATCAAACGATCCAGACTCTCCGAAATTGAACCAAAGTTGGTGTCTGGACGGAGCCTATTGAGTACAGGATCTGGGCATTTGTTACAATTCTTTGAATACCTGCAAAACAAAAGCATCATAATTGAAAAGATAATTGTTAATTGACAGACCTGCCTTTGAAAGACATATGAAGTAAATAAAATATCATTACTTAATAACTGTTTTTGATTGGTTAGTTCAATGCATGCTGGGAGAAAAAGTAGGCATGGCAAGGCAGATGTTAATATTATAATTATTATAGTTGATGATATGGATTTAAAGATATCTCACTGTTGTTTGTCTTCTACATTCCTCCATTGGCTAATGAGCTCATCTTTCATTTGTTGCTTGACGGACAATGTCTCGGCACCATTCTCAACTTTGACGGTATGCTCTGGCATTGTATCATTTACAAACTGTAGGAATGGTGAGATGCGTTGTGTACTTGCTGCATGTTTGTTTTTTGTTTTCCATTTGTTTATCTAAAAATATAACAACACAATCAACTTTATCAACAAACCAAATCAATCAGTCAGCTATTATGAGCCCTGGCTGATCAATATGAGATCTTCCTCTCTTCTAATACCACGATAGTGATAAGTCTATCAAAACATCTACATAGAATTAATGTCTTTTTGTTGTAAGTAGTAAATTTAATTCTTCATATTTTAGGTTTAAATATGTTTAAACATTATTTATTTCCTACCTTTTTTTGATAACGCAGAGCTTTCCTTGGGTTTTGGAGGTGATTTTCATTTTTTCCCAAGATTACATCACTGTTTTCTATGAGGAAATTGTACTGTGTAGGGTTCAGGTAAGGAGTCTTTGAGATGTCCAGGCTGTCCTCACCATAGTTAAACTGAACAATACTTCCATCACTGTCACGTACCTTAAAAGGAAATAAATCAATAACATCAAAATCATTTTATAAAAATAAACTATA
>NW_022718877.1:0-1219 GCF_011630105.1 Anneissia japonica
TATTTAAATATTTTTATATACAATGATTTGTCTTTTGGTTGGTCTAAAAATCCAGGGGCCCCCCCCCAAATATGTTTCGCAGACCCCAATTTTTTCGTGGACCATCTGCAGACCCATTTGACTTGGCGGACCCCTAATTATTTTCCGCGGATCCCAGTTTGGGAACCACTGCATTGTGGAATAAATTCTAACATTTCAGCTAAATTGACATTCTTAACAAATTGTGAGTATTGTAATAATTTAAATTATGAAGCGCGATTGAGTCAAGTGTTTGTTGTTGACGTTGATATGAGTGGGTACCACAATCGCCAAAAATAATATATAGAGGGCGGCAGACTGTTATTTTCTTAGAACTTCCTAAAATATGTTTTGATACGAACTACATAGAGATAACATTTTTTTTTTACAAAAATAGAGGGAGGGGGGCGTACGCCCCTTACGCCCCTCTAAATTCGCCACTTGTAAGGTATGTTCCCGCTTCCACTGACTCACAAAATAAACGATTGGCTGGTGCTGAAAATCCACAATGCGGAAAGTCTAAGCTGCTGAGAGTAAGACGCAATGTAGCTTTGTATCATATCCTGTTTACCAAACTTAAGCCTAAAAATTGAAAACTAAGGCATTCTAATAAATTATAGTAATCTCTAAAAACTAAGGTTGGTGTAAAAGATTTTTGCTTAAAGATGCTATATAAAACAAATACAATAGGCCTATTCATGGGGGGGGGGGAAACAATTTTTTTTTTACTTATTTGGTCCTAAATGTGCATTTAGACCACAATATTAGGGGTTGGCAATAAAAATAGCGTTTTTCGGATAGAGAAATTACTATTTTTCGAAAGTTTTTGGTCCGACGATATTGTCGGACGTACGACAGTGGGGTTCAGGCCTGTCCGATGGGTGGGAAAATTCCCCGTCTGGCGCCACATCACTGGTTATGGGGACACTTTTGTATCCTGTCACAATAAAACTAATTCAAATTTAGATTGACTTTCAATACATAGGCCCTAATATTTTTTTTCCTAAAATGGATATCAGTATTATAGCTCTATGTTGTGGTAAGTTTTCATAAATTCTAAAAATTCTAACAGTTGGGTTTTATAGGTTTATAATATTTAATTTCTATTTGATGAAAGTCAACATTGACAACACAATACAATACAATACAATATATCTTTATTTATCCCACATGGGGTAATTCAATAAAAGGGTCTGGATTA
>NW_022718878.1:0-1237 GCF_011630105.1 Anneissia japonica
TGTTTACTTGTTACATCAGTTGGTTTAGTAATATTTTATTAAATACATAATGTTGATAACTTAACTACAGGCCTATATGTTTAATGAATAATTAAATGTGTTCACGTTCAATATTTTTCCATAAAACTAAACCACATCAAACTCAAGTAAACTCAACAAGGAAAACAAATAGACAGCTACAAGCTACCCGAATTTGTTATGAATGAATGAATGAATTTCTGATTATTAATTATTAACATTAGATCAAAGATTCACCTTTTTTAACAGAGGACAAAGAATCAACTAAATTTGAACGGGGAAGTACCGCCACTGCGACCGACACTGACGTCATCCACCAATCAGCTTTGAAAACGACACACACAGTACGTCATCATCAACAAAAAATGGCGTCCTCCTGAATGTGGCAGTGTTGGGCGATTTTTCAAGTCCAGACAAGACATTTTGTTGCGGTTATGTTAATTTTAATAGGATTAGTTGTGAAAAAAGGTAAGATTTATATATATTCTTACAGATCATGGCCATATATATTGTATTTATTGCCTAAATATACATTCAAAAAATGTATTTTCGTACTCGCTGTCAATTTTCTGTCCAGGCCCATGTTTTGGTCAAGTGTGTAATTTAAATTGAAAGCAACGGCAGCGATGGTTGCTATTGGTCCGTTGAAATTTGACGCGTTAGTACTCGGTGACCTTTGTAGTATAGCCTGGCCCACTTTACGCTTTATAAACTGATACTAGGATTACCTATTACAGTATTTGTTTAATAAAAATATAACTATTAAAGGACACAACATAGTCATAATGGTCTACACTAATAAAAGATATGATAAACCTTGTTTTACCATTAATAATTGACGATTTCAATAATAAATAATATATAATAAACAATATATAATCTAACAATCTATAATAAACAAATTGTTAGCGTCAAAAGTCAAACACACAATTTCTGTTGAATTGAACTTGTGTTGATTATTTATATTATAAAGTTTTGCGTCTATCGTGTATATATCTTAAAACAAATTTGTTGAGAGGTTTCAAAAAGTCTAGGCCTAGGCTAAGGGAAGGCCTATGTTTGAGACAGACAGAGCAAATATAAAAAAGAGTGAACAATACTGTATTCTTTTAAAAAAAATGACTGCATTTTTAATACTGTACATTTATTGTTGGTATACAGTACTGTAGTTAGAGTGAGTAGATCTAGTTAACAAACAAATTGCATATTTTTAGACTTA
>NW_022718879.1:0-1259 GCF_011630105.1 Anneissia japonica
ATCGGTTAAAATTGTGAAGTCAAATGGATAAGAAATCTAAAACCTTTACGTATATAAACTTTTTTATAACACAGATAAAATTCCTCCATGACAATAGCTGCATCATGTTTTTTTCAGCTTGTCCGTCTGTTTTGTGTTTTTATTGTGATAGACCATGGATAAGACATAGTGATTACAATATTTAAATGGAAATTGTTTTTATTGTTTTGTGTTTTTATTGTGATAGACCATGGATAAAACATAGTGATTACAATATTTAAATGGAAATTGTTTTTACTTTTAGGTATAGATCGTCCAGCAGGAAAGTTTACGGAGGACGACATGTTGATGAAGGTAAAGGACTATGTCACATCTGCTTTCAAGTTATTGGTAGAGGACCCTGTCTACAGCAATAAGCGGTATCCAATTCCAATCGAATTTGAGACAAGGAAACATTTGACTGTAAATCAGCTTAGCTCAATGAGTGAAATCGATTATCTGGATGTGATGTTTCAGAAAGTTGTTGAAAATAAAGTTATACAAACATACTGGTGTAAACTTACAAGAGAGAGCCTTGGTGATAATGCCTCAAAACAACTACTTGACATAATCATAAAGTATTGGATAAAAATTAGGGCTAATGCATTTTTGAAAGTGTATAGTAATTTGAAAAGGGAAAGTGGTAAACTATCAAAGAAAGGTGAAAAGTCTCTCAGAAAGGAGTTAAACACTTAAATTTTGAGGGCATACATTTATATCTTGCTGCAGATGACTAATGAATTTACCAAAGAATTTTTTAACATGTTTATTATTTTCCATATCAGAATAATTTATTGAGTGTAAAAAATTAATTATTAAATTTTAAGTTTGGCAGTAATTCAGTCTTTGCTGCAATTAACTGACTGAAACATATATAGTGAATTTTGTTTGTAACATGTTTTTGAATATAAGTGAATAAATTATTTGTTTAAAGTGTAGTACTGTAATTTAATTATAAATTTTAGTTTGGCAGTAATTCAGTCTTTGCTACAATTAACTGAAACATATATAGTATTTGACTGAAACATATATATATATATATATATTTGTTTGTAACATGTTTTTGAATATATATGTGAACACATTATTTGTTTGCAGTGTAGTTATGTATATAATGTGTTGATGAAAATACAAAATAATGGACACTACTAATGGCAAAACCTTAATTCAAATCTCTTTTTTTTGGTTCTGATAAGAACCGTTTGGTTTGAAAATTTTGTCTTCTGCCGACTTCAAGTTTG
>NW_022718880.1:0-656 GCF_011630105.1 Anneissia japonica
GAGATAGCCGCATTGCAAACGGACCTCTCGAAAGCGCGCGAAGAATGCGCGGACGACCGGAGTGCTGAACTTTCCGTCCTTCTAGAAAAGACGAAAGACGAACTGCGACGGACGTCCCGCGATCTGGCGGCCGCCAAGGAAGCCGAAATCAGGCTGAAGTCGAACCACGAAAAAATCGAGAATGAAATTCCTCAGTGGAAGCAAAGGGTCGAAGAATTGAAGAAGGCACGAGACGAATCTCACGAATCCCACGCCAAGGAACTGGGATCGCTTCGATACGATCTCGAGAGGGAGAAATCAGCGACGGCGAGCCACTCGGACGAGATCGAAAATCTTCGAACGCAGATATCTTTTCTCAAAGAAAAGGAATCGAAACTGAGAAGAGACACAGGTAAGTTGCATGCGGCCCTAAAGGAACGGGAAGAGAAGCATCTCGATCGGATAGCTAAACTGGAATCCGATAAGATTTCGCGATTGGCCGAAGCGGAAGAGGCTCTTGACGAGTGCGCGTCCCTCTCGGAGAAACTGAAGCTCGCGACCGATTCCGAACGTCGGTCGAAGGAGGACCTTCATAGGTGGCAAGCCGAGAACAGGTCGTGGCAAGCGACGGCCGAACGACGTTCGGCAGATCTCGACAAGCTTCGCGACCTGCTGAA
>NW_022718881.1:0-849 GCF_011630105.1 Anneissia japonica
CCCCCCTCCATAAGAGGAGAAAAAAAATTTGAAAGTCCCTTTGAAAAAAATTGTGTATTGTTTAGTTTTTGGAAATACCATACTTGAAAGATGTACTATCCGTCATGAGGTAAATTGTTTAATTTGTATATTTAAGAAAGTTATTAACTTAAGTTAAAAGTTTGAATGAGAAAAAAAATCCTCAGTGAATTTTCGGACAGTTAAATGATAACTTTCCTGTATTCATTTGCATGGATCCTTAAATTGGCTAGTAATCAATTTAAGGATTTTTGTAGTAAAAAGTCTAAATCAGTGAAAACATTTTTTTATCTGTTTCTCGTTAATCTCTGTCGTCTTCTGCTCTTCTTGTTCCTCATGATCTCCATCCCATCTTGGTTCTCTCCTTTCTTGCCATTCGTCTTCATGTTCCTTTGGTCTTTCAATGCAAAATTGTAGTAGTTCCCTCGGTCTCGCCTCGACGTAATGTTCATCCATTTCTCATCGTCTATTTCTGATTTCTTCTTTGTTTCGTAGTTTGCTGTTTTCAACACTTTATCGGTTGTCAATCATTGTTTCTATCAGACCTTTAGTATCTATCTTAGTAATGCATTCAATTTCCCCTCGGCTTTCACCCACAGGCGCTCTGAGACCATTTCGCAGGATCACTGAGCATCCAAGCTAATTTCTTCTGGCATTTCTCTCTGTGGTTTCTATAATGACCTTTTTTCCGCGATTGAGTTTTTACCAGCCTACTGCAAACCAGCAACCTGTACGACCAGTTTAATTACCATTTTTCAGACCCCTATTCTCATACCAGTCCAGCATTGTAAGCTTTAACGGTAGCTCTGCTACCGTTGGCACAGTTCTTTA
>NW_022718882.1:0-1753 GCF_011630105.1 Anneissia japonica
TCTATCGCTCGCCAGAAGCAGATTCGCAGTGAGTGTCCGGCTTAATTTCCGGCGTGTCAATCAAACTTAACTGACCAATCAGAACAGGGCCAGAAACACGTTTTCAGTGCCATTCCTTTTGGAAATCAAAGCGGTCTGAGAAGCACTTCCTTTAATTTTGTTCGGCAGTCTATTTATAATTGCCGGAATTTTGGCGTTACTCCTTTCTGACACTAATGGTAAAGAGCTCCCAGAAACTCTTAAAAAGGAGAAAACTTGAGAGGTTATAGGTACGTGTGTGATTATAACAATTTCTTCGCATTGCAAGAGTATGAATTGTACTGTGTTAGTAGTCCTAACTTAGAAATAATACAATCACGGAAAAGTAAGTAAAACATAATTAGTAATGTATAGTAATAGTAAATATGATATCAATACGTTCATACACAATGCGTGTCCTAATTACGTATTATTGACGTGTTACTGATTTTATAACATCTCAGTCTACAGATGACCATGTAGAAGTACCAAGCAGAAACAACTAGGCCTATTGCAAACGAGCCAATGATTGCCTTTGAACACATAATTTGACCAACCTACTGTATGATTGATAGTCCTGTAGGTTTTGTAGTGCCGTTAGTATGAAGAGAGTATCAAAGAAACGAAATATCCTGGTATGCTCTTTGCTTTTTTTGTGACTGACGGACTGACTGACTCACTCAAGTGAGTTTAATACCTACGGTAAATGTTATACAGTTTTGAGCCTCAAGATCCAGTCATCGTTTCCTACATGATGTTTGGTGTTTTCCTGTCTTTTAATTTTACTTTTTTCGTATAAAATATTCATATATACATACAGTAAATAGACCTACGCGATTAGCACGGAAGCACACACGTAAGACGGTTTCCAAGATTAGCCATATTTAATAGAAAACAACCTTCTTAATACAAAGTACACCACGGTTTTGTGGTATTTACTTGCATCGTAACATTCCATTTAGGTTTTTGAACTTAATACATTGGAATGAATTATTATTTAAAATATAAAAATATGCTATGATAAATATAATTTAGTAGTGTTAAATATAACTTGATAAGTAAATATAATGGTCTTGTTGAATATATAATATCACTTACCAGCACCCATCGTGAGATTTCATTAGTACGCAATGAACAATGTGAAGAGTATAATAAAAACTACAAATAAAAATATGTGACATTTACTTGCACCATAACATTCTGTCTCAGTTTTGTCACAATACACAACAATTATTATAGATTATTATTGATAATATTGATATATAAAATAAAAATATACTATGATAAATATACTATTGTTAAATATAACTTGATATAATAAATACAATGGTCTTCTTGTTTATATAAAATTAATAACATCACTTACAGCATACAATGCACAATGTGTACAATGCACAATGTGAAAAATACAAATATAGACCTATGAGATACGGTATTTACTTGCACCGTAACATTCCATTTCAGTTTTGTCCCTAATACACAAAAATTATTATAAATTATTAATAATAATATTGAAATATAAAATAAAAATATACTATGACCTTGTTAAATATATAAAATTAATAACATCGCTTAAACCAGCACCCATCTTGAGATTTCTCCAAATACGTTGTTCGTATTACAGCATGTCTTTGAGCTGTTACTTATGAGTAGTAATTATATATATATATATATATATATATATTTATATATATATATATACTGTATATATATATATACATATATATATATATAT
>NW_022718883.1:0-772 GCF_011630105.1 Anneissia japonica
CTATAATATAAATATATATTCAATATACATACTGTACCAGTTTTGGTTATTATATCCTCATATTTTAACGTAAAATTAATTTTTTTTGTGGCTGAAAAAAAAACGTGGCTATCAACTTCGTCAGCGCCATCTTGGTTGTTTACAAAAATGAAAACGAACCCTGACATGACCGTTGAACTTTCGAACTTTTTGGTTCTAGATGTGTATAAGAGACAGGTATAATACTATGTCAAGAGCTCGAAAAAGACACCTTGATCGCCTATATTATCGTAATTTTTCATATTTTTTATAATTTTTTTTTATACCAACCGGATTTTTGAAAGATTATAGGTGCGTTTTCCCACGTCTTTGTATAAGCGCTAGGCGAATAATTGATTTATGGATTTTACGTCGCGGGGTAAGTTAGTCTTTTTCAGGCTACGGTGCGTAGTGCAGTGAAGGTGACTGGACCGGCTCGTAGGCCTAGGGGAATTGGCTTAGGCCCCCCCTGAGGTGAAATTTTATATTATTTTTTATCTTCCGAAGTTTTTGATCAAAAATTACAAATTTAGTTTTATTTTGTAAAGGAATAATTTGTGCTGATTTGAAGATGCATTTATTTATTCTGACTGTTGAATTAGTATTTTTAATCTTTTTTTTTTCAAAATTATTGATAAACAGGGCCTAAAAAATTATTTAATTACTTTTTTTTTCTAGTTTAAAAATTAAACACTATATAACCACTTATTTAGGAAAAACATTTTATTATCTTTCAATTCTTATCAAAGGAATT
>NW_022718885.1:0-14339 GCF_011630105.1 Anneissia japonica
ATATGTTGCCAGAAAAAATATAAAAATTACCCCTTAATGACCTTTGACCCCTTATCCCTGAACACCCTATAGACCCTGCCTTATGCCAATGTATATGTCCAAAGGATAAGACTGTGCTACGTTATTTGTGAGACAAGTAGTCTTTTATATGATTTTTTGTTTTTTTACCCTAATGCCCCTTATGTGATCTTTGACCCCAAGTTGTGAACAACGCATAAATGGGAGGTGGCACCAGTCCTAATTAAAACCAAGTTGTAATTAAATCGGTCCAGTATTTTGCCACTAGTAGGCTTTTAAAATGTTGCCAGAAAGAAAGAGGGCGCATTCAGTTTATGTACTCGGCATTTTGTTTTGTTCCAAAACATTTAGGCCTACAACATAAATTAATCAAGAGAACAGTAGTACTGCTGTATTATAAAAGAACATAGAAAATATTATTAGATTATCACTCTTATGATCTAAAAAAAATGATGAAGGGCAGTTTTTTTTAATTGGAACAATAGATTAGGTCTATTTTGCCTTTGTTTTTATCGATGAGGGAGGGGACTGTTTATATTGATCTGTAATAGTAAATATTGTATAAAAACAGGTTTAATTTTATAGTTTTTTAAAGAAAATGTATTTAAAGTAAACAAAATTGCATTGTTATTTTTATGCTGTTGAAATAATTGATGCGGAAAAAAAATTATTCCCGCATCAATATTTCCCGAATTTTTTACGCTTGCGGAAGTAATAATCTAATAAATTTTTATATTTGCCCTAACATGTGTACATTGCGCCTCGGAAGAATGTCAAAGCAGGTCAGGTCACGTCATTGAAGCCCGCCCAGTTATAACATTTTATGCTCGGCACACGTTCAGACTTCATTCCAGAGTCATAGTTCGAAAACATTTTGTTCCGAGAACGTGGTTCAACTGGGTTCTAGCTAGAACATTCTGTGCTCGACATAAATTCCATTAGCACACGTTCAAACTACAAAAAATGACGTGTGCCGAGAACATTATGTGCCGAGAACATGCGCCAAGAACACAGTCTGAATGCCCAGAGAAACTGCTAGGAAACAGAACCCAGTTAGCATGCTGCTGACTGGGTAAAAAAACTGCTCGGAAACAGAACCCAGTCAGCATGCTGCTGACTGGGTAAAGAATGAAGAAACTGCTGAGAAACAGAACCCAGTCAGCTGCTGCTGACTGGGTAAAGAAAGAAGAAACTGCTAAGAAACAGAACCCAGTCAGCTGCTGCTGACTGGGTAAAGAAAGAAGAAACTGCTAAGAAACAGAACCCAGTCAGCTGCTGCTGACTGGGTAAAGAAAGAAGAAACTGCTCGGAAACAAAACCTAGTCAGCATGCTGCTGACTGGGTAAAAATAGTATACCAATCATGTAGGTATACTGTTATATATGATTTATAGAGTAATAATTCAGAATAAGAGAGAATATTCAGTATATATTTTCAGTTTATATTTTATAATATTGTATAAACTTTTACATGATAAACGTACAGTTCAGTATAGGAGTTACAAGAATATTGATACTTTTTAATTTCAGACAATGGCAGTCTATTGTACGTTTTTTGATGAGATGCAGCTGGCATTTTCCAGTACCATGAAGCAGGATTTTCGACAGCTTGTAGAATTGGAACCAGAAGAGCTGAATAATCAAACCGCCATCACAGCTACCGTACATCCATTTACTTATTAGGTTAGAGGCACCAGTATCTAATTAGGGGGATAGATGGATTATTTTCCTCATTTTCTGTTTAGAGGATTCGGGATGAATTTCCGTCTTCAAAAGGTACATATTAAGGGTCTGATCCTAATGTACAATAAAGCTATAATAGTGTAAAATTGATATTATTTAATAATACAGTATACAGTATCTCGTGAAATCTACTTCTTCTAGTCATGTATCAGTTGTGCGCATTTGCACTTGCCACAGCTAATTTAAAGTGAGGCGCATATTATATGATATTGTTAATAACAAATAGTAATAGTTTTACAGTGATTACTTCTTGACTGTTTTTACAACAGTTTTATAACAGTTTAGTTCAAGTTTTGTTCAGAGCTGGACATGATTGCCAGTTTGTCTGTTGCTACTGAATAAATCATCAACCAATCAGATATATTTTGCTTTACATTACTTTGTTGATATCCTTTTGTATTAGGGCAATTCCATAAATTCGGACGTACATTTCAGACACTTTGTGAATCTATATTTTCATAATGAAGCTTACAATTTATTTTTTTAAAAGTTTGCATTACATCTACTGGTTAGTACTATCAGGCCAACAATTTTTATTTTTTAACTCGCATGCGTCACGGAGATATGGGTCAAAATGACACCGTAACTGACGTAATCAGAGAAAGTGACTTTTCCCTGTTCTTTTCAACTAATGTGTGGGCTCTAGCAGAATAAAAATTGATTTGAATTTTTTTTCATTTTCTCTATGAAAACACCATAAAATTACTGTGACGGACGTACAATTTTATCGTGGCGGACGTACTTGTCTGAATTGTGACGGACTTACACATCTAAAAATACAAAAATATCTACAATCTAAATTATTTTATTGATTAATTATTATACTGGTATGCTTATATGATATAAAAGTACAAAAATATACTGGATTTTAAACTTTTTTTTAATAATAAGTGTAAATTACAATGAATCAAATAATTTAGGTTATTTTGTGTCAAATACAGTAATCCTCAGTTAACCTCATTACCCTAGTAGCCAGACCATGTTTTGTATGCATTTGAGGTAAAGAGAATATTGACTTCATAAATTGGTTCAGGGTGGCCCTAGAATCATTTTAGCTTGGTAACACGTTTTTAAAATGTGGCAAAATGTCAAAGGTCAGGGTCAAAAGTCATAGTAATAGGGCCCTATCTTCGCAACCACATGTGGTAGAGAGTTAAGTTTGGTGCCAAGTTGTTCAAAAAATTTATATTTCTATTTGCTATAATAGAATATTTTGTTAAAAAATGACAGGACATGCCATTTCTGACCTTTGACACATCTCCGGGTTATATTCACAGGTTCTCATATCTCCGTAACCACTGGTGGTAGTCAGATAATTGTGGTGTAAATTTGTTCAGAACATTCATTTAAACAGATTATGAAGGAGTTGGATCTAAATTTGTAACCAGGAAAAATGATTATTTGGTTCCCAAAATGCACTTTGTTATTAATTATTAATGCAGACAGTTAAACTAGTGAAAGACTACATACTGTACAGTACTCGATCTATTAAGCCAAGTTCTAACTTTTGGTGTCAACTTCTTCATTGTATAAAGAATGCTGCAATGGGCAAGTTTAGATTTTAAAGGTTCTGGAGTTAGAGATTATTATAAACACCTGTAATGTATAGAACTATACATTTTTGCAATACAAGAAAAATCATAGTAAATCAAGTAGACTGTATGGTTACTCATGCTAAATAAGGTGTCTTATCTTACATTTATAATAATATCCTGTAATTTAAATATAAAAAAATAATATAATCATGTTAGCTTTAATTGTAATTACAGGACATTGTTATTATGAAGTAGATAGAGTAGCCGTGCTAGTCAAGATTATATTATTATTATGTAATTTGTGTATTGCCTGCCTGGTTTTTATTGGATACTTGCAAAAAATTTAGTTCAAAATTGTTTTTTGTTTGTAATGTAAGCCCATGGTACTGAAATATGTGCATATTGCACACTGTTCGATAACAATAAGACAAAATGTGCTTCGGGGAGGAAAATTATAGTAAGCCTAAATTGATCTTGACCAGAAACTCAAGTATGGGGCTCATATCCAGAATTGTCCATGTTATTCCATTATGTTTTGTGCTTAACATGTAGCCTACTGTAACCTCAGACACAAGACACATTGACAGTTTTCATATTTTCACCATATTTCATAGGTTATAACACAATTTACACAGCGTGACGGACGTACAAAAAAAATGTACGTCTGTCACATGGTTTTGCTAATTAGTGTAAGTAATGGTAGGCTTCCAATTTGCTGTATACACTTGGTATATCTAGTATGCTTTATAACAGAGTTTTGGTAATTTCTTTGCATATTTTCATTATTTTTAAATATTTAATTAAAAATTTGGCGTTAATTACAAAAAGTCAAAAAATTTCACCAAATTACACAATACATACTAATTCTTTATTTTAATAAAATGTGAATCAGATTCTGATATTTTGCAAGGAAAAAAATTGGAAATTAAAATTATAACTACATTTTCTTTAGTACAGTATTTCAAAATATTAACTGTATTAAATTCCAATTACTTTCCAGGTGGTTAGTGAATTCTTAATTTTTTTTAATTGCACAAAAATATAACTCATTAGCTTCAAAATGATGTATCACACAAACACATTTAATGTATTTTAATTTTTTACCATTTGGTTTACTAATTTACGGAATTGCCCATTATAACATTCTTTGTTAACAGAGGTGCTGTAGTGCATACTACTCATATTGACATTTCATCCTTGAACATTGCACTTCTGAATCTGGAGCAGCATTACCTACCATATTTCTTATATCTGGACAAACCTGATGATACACTATACAAATCAAGGCTGATGTAGCAGCTGGAAGCTGATTACATACAGTATTCAGCCTCATTGTTATTTTAACATTCAGAACCATTTTTACATTCATCATTATAATCCAGTGTTACAAGAGTACCTTTTTTGTTTAGCAAATTATTTACCCCTTCTTTAGACAAGAAAAACTCGGGGACTGATATTGTAACACTATTTTTCAAAATCGGAATTTATTTCCCCATAAGCATATGCAGCACATGCCGGCTATACAGTATACAACAAAAACAAGTAATTTTAGGCCTTGTTTACAGTCATTGTTCTGAAAATCTGGACTCAAAATTTACCAAATCCTCCATAGGTGGTGGGTGTACCTTTGCAATGGTTTGTTGAATTCATCGGGGATCATTTGCTTTCATTTCATTTTTCCTTTAGATGATATCATTATCAATAATAATCATAGCCTGTACCTCTCTAATCAACATTTGGCTACTAACACCACCTCTGCAGACCAGTTATCTGAGTTTTTGTTTAAGTGCTTGTGCTACCTGATGAAGAAAAACAACAATTCATATTCATGAACATGTACATCTTTTGTCAATTAGGTGGGGAAGGTATTGATCTGAAAAAAACATAACTATAAATTGAAAGAACCAGGTTTTATTTTTGTTGATATTTGACTAACAATGGAAAATTATATGGGGTAGTACTCAACCATAAATGAGAGACGCTTACATTGTGTTGTCCTCTGCATTACATCGCTAGGCTCTTCCTTAGTTCATTTGCAAGCCCAAGGCTGCAAGACGATTTTGTGCTTGGAAAGGTGTATAGCTAATAAAAACCAATAATCAAATCCAATTTATACTCCAAGTATTGAAATACACGCCATCGTGTTGGGATTCAATATTTCTTTGTAAATGGATGAAAAAAATGCATTATATAAGGGAACACTAAAATTTCACTGTTCCCTGATTATATCTAATCACTGTTGATCAATAGTTACATTTCATAAAATTTTCATACAATTTTTTGTTTTACCACAGATTGTTGTGGAACATAACATGAAGTAATTCTGATACAGTATTACACTCACTGAAAACTTTGTCATTTACATGCATAAACATTAATTATCACATTATTGTAGCACTCAAAAATACAGTACCAGTATTTCTGAAAAAGTTGTATGCATTAGTTAAATAGGTGTTACTAAGATACAGCATCAATATTTTTCCTCTAAGCCTACATTAAACTTTTAATTTTTTGTATATATACAGAGCAAGGCATCTATGAATTATGTTTTGATTTCCTTACCTGAAATTTATGTATCTCAGCTTTGTTGTCTATGATTGATCTTACTTTCATCAGAGCCATGCTGTCTCCCTATAAAATATATATTAAAAGGCAAAACATTGAAAAACAATAATGCTGTGGGAAGCAATGGCTGGATCTCAGTAGGGATAAATGTTTGATAAGCAACAGCTAAAAATGCAATTGCAACTAAACACCAGAAATAAATATGTACGAACAGTTTTACTTGACGGTTACATTTTATATTATGACAGCAATTATAATAAGCAAAACATATGTAATTACGTTAAAATAAGGCCTGCCTTGATATAGGCTAAGCCCTATCCCGCCCTACTTAAAGCTAGGCCAGAACGAGAAGACCTATCAGATATCCATGACTATCAGCCAGCATGAAATTGCCGCCTTTTCTTTCTTGCTGCGAAGCAGCCAATTCATATTCTAGACAGCAATTTGACCTCTGAAAGGTCATTGTTTGTCAAAAAACGAGTGGCTAAGACGACTGAAAAGCGGAGTTTCCTTCTTTCGTTCTGCCGGGTAAAATCAATTACTTAAGGCGACGTTTGTAGACTAATTTACTCGTACCAACGTCCGCATGTCGGGCTAGCCTTATCCTACTCTAGACTAGCTCTAGGATGGTATAGGCCTAGCCTTGAAGGGACGAAGGTCCCAATGAAAAACAACGTCGCTTTTTGATAGCTAACATTGTCTATTTAACATCACAATAATTCATTATTAGACCTATAGTTGTTTTTTGAATTGTACTCCACAAATCTCAGCCAAACTGGTTAACATCTCTATCTATTGTCGTGACGTCATGGCTCGCTGGCTCACACTTGAGATATGTCTCGCACTTGTGATCAAATAACACGCTGGCTCGCACTTTGGCAACACTCTTTGGCAGTCAACTCGCCCCTAAAAAACCCGCCCTTGGAAACTTAATTGCCCCATAAAAAAATGTACACTTTCTAGACCATGCAGTCTTCAAAATAAAAATTGTAACCTTTGGTAATCAACTACATTTTCCACATACATAGAAATTTTTCTCTTATACACATCTGATGTGTATAAGAGACCACTATAGACACTTTTTGACAAAAATGAAAAATTACGACTTTGTTACTCAATGGGAAGTGTTCTAATATAGACAATAGGTCGTGTCTCATATTATTTGTTATAGTTTTATTATTCATTATTTTCACTTGACTCACATGCAGTTGTACTTCGCAGCACTTCACTTGCAATTTGCAATTTCTAGTTTATAGTGGTAGTGGTATGCCTTCAGATACCATCAGTTATCTCATTGTTGACTTTTTCTTTTCCTAACAGAATCTGTAAAGAGTCAATCTAGGATGACCTCGGTTAGAGCTAGATTTCGCCTTGCTACTGATACAGCTAGGCCTATATCCCATGTGTTTACAAACATCGCGTGTAAAGCATGGGGGATTTCCTCATACAAATAGAGGGGCATAACCAGATATCAACAGATTATCAATCCGCGAGTGATGCATGATGGGATTTTTAGCGGGCCGCTAAAATTAATAAAATGTATAGTAAAGTACCCAACAATGGTGGAATATGGAAATTAACTCGTTGAAAACTTGCAGACACTGTGTCTTTATGTAAATCTTTACATTTTGCAGATTTTAAAAAGGAGAACTGTCTCAGCACCATCTGCTAACAAATCTTCAAGTTTTTGTGAATTGTATGCGAAATGCATTTTTCTTTTTTCAGCCTGTTATAGTCGAAACTTTGCACCAAAAGGAATCGGTTTTGGCGCAGGAGCTGGAGTACTTCAAATGTGATTTTTGCATGGTAGTACAAAGAATATTAGTATATATTTAGATATTACTAACATACTAAGCCCCTTATCTTTTTCAATATTCTACTTTCTTAGTCCTGAACATTTAATTTGTGCACGAAATATTTAAAAACATGCAAATTTTGGAAATGCTAATAATTATCAAAATTAACAATATATACAAATTTTAAACGGTAAAGAAGAGGAATCTGTGAGTGTGAACAAAAGTGTCCCACCGGAATTCAAACTGGGACCTTTTGTTGTCTATGCAGATGCCTCAGTGGGCCACTGAAGCTTGGTTGGGAATTAAAATGTAAATAAGCAATTAGTTTTTTTACAGTTTTACCCATGCAACTCTGTACATTTTTTTTTCAATTAATTTCAGTCTGTAATTTATTATTTATTTTCAGCCTGCTACGCAAAGGGTTACGGTCCCCAGGGAATTGGACATGGCGTTGGTGCCGGCACTCTGCAGACTTACTGAACACCTGAAACAATGTCAAGCAGGCTAGTTCTTGAGAAGTACCAAAGAAATATTTGGTCTTTAAAAAATTTCTACATCAACAAAGAATTTTGTCTGCCAAAATTGTATAGCATGTAATAATTGTAGTTTTATTGAAATATACTGTAGGTATATGTTTTTGTATCGCATTTAGCGGTGTGTGCTATAGCGTATAATTACTTGTTTAATTTAGTTCTAAGTATTTGTTAGGATTACAAACACAACAGCTAGTTCATAATATGGAATTAGATATGATATACAGTAAATAGGAGCAGCCAATAAATGTATAACCACAAAAGGTAAACACATTATTTTATAGATATTTCATTGCACCACAAACTGGCTCATATTTTCGTTATAGTGACAAGCTTATTAAAATTAACAGTATAGTCAAGAAGTAAGATATATCTCACCCATATCATAAAATAATGTCAGAATCTTAAAATCATATCTGAATCACAAGTGTAATGCAGAGTTGTGCAATAATCCCAAGATATTCGGTACACCTATACCTTAAGTGTGATATTGTACTTGTTTAGGTTAGATGTGAATTGGGCCAATGACGAGATCATGAGGCAGTATAAGTCCAAACCAAGAGTGAAAGAGATAAACAGCAATACCTAGTATAACTCAATTCAAACTGTTGGTATCTAATCTTGCTTACTTATTTAGAGAAATAAAGACATGTTAGTTGGTTAAAGTATTCCTTTTGTTTTTAATTTGCTTACTATTAGTGAAATGAAACATTGCAGACATTTCGGATTACAGAGGAATGGTAGACGAAATTTAATGTGGCACACAAGGATATAAATCATATTACATCTGTGCTAAAAGGCACTCCTGTGTAGATAACATATACCCTCCCATCTATTGAGAGAAAAAAAATAATAATACTAGATTCGGAATTCGTCATAGACGAATTCGGTGATACGCTGGGACTGATGATAGTTATTTTGGTGATTTTTGAATGATTGAACACGAAGGAGACTTTTGGTATCAGAATAAAAAAAAGGCATTTAACAAGACATAGAAATTTTTTAATACAATGTTAGTATGTCGACTCAAAAGTGTACGAATTCGTATATTTGATGCGCATGTATGGCATTGTTTTTGCACTAAAATGGCTGAGGGAGAATGGAACTGTGAATTCAGTGTCAGGAAATCATGATATGCAAAAAAACATAATTTTCAATTGCTGTGCGCGTGAAAATGTGCGTACGCCATGACGCGTGCGGACGGCATTGCACACAAATTTGAATCTTGATATGTAGTACACTTGTGTCTTTCGGGTTGTAATCCACCCTGCTGCCGTTTGTTGGGGTTCGTTATGTAGTGAACATGTAGAATAAGGGTTTAAGTAATGTTAATAAATCTAGTCTTCTTTTTCTTATTCTTCTTTCTTTCTCCCCATTTCTGTTTGCACGATATCTCAAAATTGCCGCGAGCTACGCACATGCCAACTTCAACGAACATTTGGCTTCATCTGAAATAGTCATAACAAGCTTTTTAAGGTTGCCAGTCACGCGTGACGTCATCTACGCACAATTTTGATACCTGTTCGTCGTAACGATACGAAATTTCCTTCATATGAACTATAAAATCAATCTGATAGCGTCGAAATAAAGTCTGCCGCCCTCTGTTGGTCTGTCCAATATATTATTTCTCAATAATTGAAGATGAAGAGGTCCAAAAATCATTCATTTTGAACATGATGACGTCATCAAAATGAAAATGAAGGACATGATTCCGAAAGAGAATAGTCTCAGATATAACTTACTCGGAAGATGAGAAACGATTGACTAACAATAAGAACGATACGCTTACATAAATATGTTAATAAATGAGGAAATTAAAGGAAAAAGTTTTTTTAATTCAGATGGCAAAATAATGACGTCACAATTTCCGATCAGCCATTATGATCTATAAAATCATATCTACATCTCATGTGCTTTCAGAATATGTTATAAAGAAAAGGGTGTTACCGATCATTCTAAGGAGATATATCTGATTGAAAATATGTATGATTTTAAGCACTTAAATTTTCGACGCACGCGTACGAGCATGTTATGATGCGCGCACGGTAAATTTGCGCGCATTACATTCATACTTGACTTGAAGTTTTATTCCAATTGAATATGATTTAGAAATGTCAATTATTTATGATGATATAGGCGATTTCAATGATTTGAGGAAAGAAAGATGAATGGTCAGATAAAAAAAATTGTGTTAAAATGATGACGTCATCAAAATGTAAAAAGTCGTGACATTTATGAAAGAGAATTGTCTCAGTTATAATCTTCCTCGAAGTCAGGAGAAAATCGATCAAGGATAAAGAAGATACACTTAAATGCGCATTTTAGCAAATGACGCTATAGATTTTTAAAAAAAATCAGTTTTTTGAATTCAGATTGCAATATGATGACGTCACGAGAAAATCGATCAAGGATAAGGAAGATACGCTCAAATGCGCATTTTAGCAAATGATGCCATAGATTTAAAAAAAATCAGTTTTTTTAATTCAGATCGCAATATGATGACGTCACATTGTCCTATCAGCCATTATGATCTATAAAATCATATCTACAACTTACGTGCTTTCAGAATATATAGTAAAAATTGGGGGTCTCCGATCATCCTAAGGATTGAACCGATTGAAAATAGGCATGATTTTGGCCTATTTCGACAAAAGTCGACAAAAGCGCGCACATGGATTCGTATCTTTTATGAGCGCGTACAGCATTGCTATTGACCCTAAATGACCGAAAAAGATTGGAAATTTGTGAATACAGTGTCAGGAACCTAAAACATGTAAAAAACTGATAATTCCAGCTTCTGAACGTGCGCGCGGGACAAAAAAATACGAAATGCTCAAAATGACCTAAAATATGCTCTAATTTAGTCAAAAAGAGATTTTGAGCATTTTTAAATTTTGACAAGCGCGTACGCACGTACTTTTCTGTGGATGCGCAGACGGTAATGGTGCAGGAAGTTGACACTTGATGTGAAGTATACTTGTGTCAAGTTTCATTGAAAATACCTGTTAGTAAAGAAATTATGGTCAATGATAGAATTTCACAAAATGGCGCATCAGGTGCACAACTTCAGATGTAGATCTATATGCTACGGACGTAGCAAAGATCAAGCATGTGCCGTTTTTGAGAAAATCGACCAACAAAAAAGGTGGGAAAGAATAAAAAAAGAAACTAGATTTGAACTCGTCACTTTTGGACAAGTTTGGTGATCCGCTTGTCCGGCAAAAGAAATCTCGCAGTGCTTAAAATTTATATATTTAAAAATACTGTAGCCAGGATTTTCAAACTGAAATGTTGACGTGTACTTAGGAAAATAGTAGGCATTTTTCGTTTTGACTACGCGGCCAATCTACTACGCACTAATGGGACGTGACGGCAACGCCAAAATACTGTTCGTGTACTCCTCCAAAATTTGTTTACATTTTTAGGTGGCGCCTACGGCATGACGACACAGCAGACGTACGTACGACCATGGCTAACCTTCATAGAACTGTTGATAATCTTGCCTTATGCTACTCATTAGAATTCATGTTGCTGTCTGAAATTAACAGACCGACAAACGCAGACCTTGAATGGTGGAAGTACGACAAGTTTAAGCTGGAAA
Source organism: Anneissia japonica (assembly GCF_011630105.1). Classification (NCBI taxonomy): domain Eukaryota; kingdom Metazoa; phylum Echinodermata; class Crinoidea; order Comatulida; family Comatulidae; genus Anneissia; species Anneissia japonica. The sequence continues at coordinate 11,791 of NW_022718885.1, forward strand.
CATTAAATAACGATGAATGTAATGCTTACTTCAGGTAGGTAGGCCTAGGCCCTAGTATAGCTACAGACGCAGATCCCCACCCATCCATATAGAATAGGCCTTAGGCCTAGGTATTTAAAGTACATTTATTCTTAGCTACGTACCGCATCACGCTTGCTCACAGCTAGGGAATTTGTTGTTTGACTAGGCCTAGAGGTCTACTCTAATTAGGTCCCAAAATATTTTATTTTTATAGCATACATAGGCCCTAGCCTAGTTAGTTAGCCTAGTTGTAATTTGCAATGTTATCTGTATCCTGGGGGTGGGCGCCTGCCCGGTTGTAGGTGGCCACCATTACTTGTACGATGGGACCCTTTCTAGGTGACCACTTTTGGGGTATGTAAATGGTGAAAGTCATACGTTTCCCAAGAAAATAAATCATGAAAATTTTAATGATGTTAGTTTTCAACTTGCTTAGTCATTGCATTTGATTTTATTGTTTAAGTTCAAAGTACAGCCTTTTTTATTTTTATTTCAGGTTCTTCAAAGAGGATATTCACCATTTGAAAGATGTGTTTCACATTCCAGATCAAGTTAAATGTAGAAACAACTCGAAAATTGAAGGAATTGAAGCATTCTGTATAATGTTACAACAATATGCATATCCTTGTCGATATATTGACGTGATTAAAACTTTTGCTAGGCCCGTACCCCAGCTTTGTTTAATAACTGGTCAGATGACAAACCACATATACAATATGTTTGGTAGACTTCTAACAGACCTTGATCAACCATGGCTTTCACCAGTCAATCTTGAAAAGTATACCCAAGCAGTGTTTGAAAAGGGAGCTCCCCTTATAAATTGCTGGGGCTTCATTGATGGAACCGTTAGGCCAGTGTGCAGGCCTCAAGAAAATCAACAGGTTCTGTTTGATGGTCATAAAAGGCTACATTCTATAAAGTTTCAGTCTCTGGTGGCAGCAAACGGCATGATTGCCAACATGCACGGTCCTATCGAAGGGAGACGGCATGACAGTTTTATGCTGCGGGAGTCAGGCTTACTGGATCAATTGGAGCAAATGTCTGTTGATACAAACAATGAAATCATGTGTATTTACGGTGACCCAGCATATCCTATAAGACCTCAACTTCAAGCACCATTTAAAGGCAACCTATCACCAATAGAACCGGACTACAATATGGCAATGAGTGAAATGCATGTTTCTGTGGAATGGTTATTTGCGGACATATTAAATTTTTTTTAAATCACAAAAAGTTGGAATGAGTGCTGTGGGGAAAATGTATCTTGTTTCTGCTTTACTGCAAAATGCACACACATGCCTATACAGAAACACAACATGTAATTACTTTGAACTCAGTCCTCCCAAGTTATGATTATTTTCAGTGAATTCTGTTTGTTGGTGTGTTGACACAATAAAAGTGGATATCAGATATAAATACAAATCTCTTTTTATTTAATACTGTTCTTCTGTACTAGTCCAGGTTTGAATGTCAAAACCAAAGTAAAATACAGTATAAAAACCAGCTGTGAAAAATTGACAACATAATAGCCTACATTATTGACATTTTAGTGAGGCCAAACAACAAAGGTTTGCATTAATGTTAACATGACTAAACGATACAACCTAAACAGATACAACATCAAAGGTCAACATTTTTATTCATTTTTTAAAGTCTTAATTCTACTTATATTTTTTACGTATTTTTTTTAAATGTAGACATGTCCAAGCAGTCGAAAACATAATACTGTACTGTACTTGCAAGACCAACAGCCTGTTCAACTCAAGAGCCAGATAAAAATTGAAAATACCTGTCCATTCATTTGATAGCTAGATATTACTTCTCCTTACTCAACAACAACTGCATGAGCATATTCATTTGGGTGCTCTGTAACTTTAACTGCTCCATTATTACATCTGTCTTTTTTTTTATCTTCTGCCTCTCCTTTATTTCATTTGCATTTTTTTTTTGCTATGCTGATCTACTTTGTAGCCATCTATTTTGTTCAGATTTTCTGCAATATTATCCCATAAACGCTTTGCTCTCTGGTTCCCTTTTTATGCATAAAAGGATTTGTCACAGCCATTTCGCGTAATAGTTCAACATCCTTTTCACCATTCCAGTTAATGAAGTTGGCTCTACAAAAAACAACATGCGGAATACAATTAATATGTGCCTAATTAAGCCATGACCTGGGTTTTTTGTGACATTCTTTTATAGTGTCTTTAATAAAGAATGATATATATATATATATATATATATATATATACCATTAACAACTAGACATCTCTTCATTCACATTCAAGCAATACATAGCAATCTTTAAACACTTTACTCGTACCTTGAAGTAGTTGGTGTTTGCCGTGTCTTGTTGATGGTTGTTCTATAGTTGCTGTTTGGATTGACAGTGGTGTTGGATTTTCCATTTTTCCTGTAAATATAATAACTTAAATAAATGCTTTTACATACTACACAACTTTTTGTAGCAGTGTCATAAAACATGGATTAAACCTAATGGAACTAAAACAAGACAGTAAAATTGTGTTTTT